>NC_134354.1:801825930-801920930 GCF_048569485.1 Anomaloglossus baeobatrachus
CATGCTTTATCTGTAACTGTACTCTGACATATGTATATTCTGTAGATCTCCTATTGTATATATTGTAGTTTCTAGTGTGCTTTAGGCTGATTAAATTATATAATTAATCTTGGGCTGTTCTGTTATCTCGATCTTGAATCCCACGTCTGTGTGTTCGGCTAATAGTTACCGTGAAGCGGTTGGTGGCAGCGAGTTGTGCCAAGGATTATTGTGGGGGAGGCCAGTGAGATTTTGGGAGGTTTTATATATTCCGCCTGCGGAGGTCGGGGGAATATATACCCTACTCTCACCGGGGACCCTTCAATAATCGGCATAAGTAGTTATAGCGGCCTCCTTGCTTATTGTCGGGCAATTCCATAATTGGCCTGACTATAAGAGGGGCGCTAGAGAGCGCGTCACGTGCTCTGTCTGTCGGTCGGGAGGTATAAAGGAGGGGTGACCCCCACTTGTTACCCCCCGATTGTGACGTACTGGTAGCCAGCGCGGGGGATTTCTGAGTGACCCCCCCCGGTGGTTTGTGACATATTGGTGGCATAGCGGTGGGATCGAGATAATAGTGTGTGTGAGTGTGAGACCCATACTCCCAGACACTAAAGACTGCCTGCAGCAGCTGTGGCTGCTGGGGTCTTCAGACCAGACCAACACTAGAGTGTCAGAGTGCAGATACTGTAAGGTGTGTGGAGGCATCAGGTGTCAGTTCTGTGTCAGTGACCAAAGTCTGCAACAATGGCTGAGAGCACCAGGAGCAAAGCCAAAGGAATGGCCGATGCTCAGGCCAGAGACGATGAGGAGGTTGTCCACGAGCCCTCCAAGAGCCCGACGCCAGAGAACAGCTCTGCAGAGGACATCGCACAACCTGGCACTGCTGGACAAGATGAGGAGTAGCTCGCCTAAGGGTCCTCAACGAGCCAGATGCCAGTCCTCCGCTCTGAAATGGACAGTGAATCACCTGGCTCTGCAGCGTGCCGCAGATCACCACTTGCCAATCCCTCCGGCCTGAGAGGTGCAGAGGCCCTCCTTCAAGCTGCCTTGGCCAGGCTTATGGCTGGAGACCGGGATACCTACGAGATACTCATGGCCGAGCGTGAGCGACAGGCAGCGCGTGACGCTGAGGCTGCGGAGCGGCAAGCAGCGCGTGAGGCTGAGGCTGCGGAGCGGCAGGCAGCGCGTGAAGAGCGACAGCAACAGGCAGAGCGTGACCACCAGCTGCAGCTAGCTCAGCTCCGGCCCTCATCAGCCACACGTGACCTTCAAGACACCAAACTTCCAAAGGTCCGTGTTGAGGACTTCCCAGTGCTGGAGAAGGATGGAGACTTGGACTCTTTCCTGACTGCTTTTGAACGGACTTGCTTGCAGCACCATCTGGACAAGGAGCAGTGGGCCAAATACCTGACCCCCCGTTTAAGGGGTAAGGCCCTGGAAATCCTTGGGGACTTGCCTACTGAGGCAGATCAGGGCTACGACACCATCAAGCGGGCCCTGATCCAACAGTACAACCTCACTCCGGAGTCCTACCGCAAGAAGTTCCGGACCCTGCAGAAGGGGACCAAAGGACTCCTGGGCTGACCACCGGCGGGCACTTGCCCGAGCTGCCGACCACTGGACCCCAAGGCCTGCAGCTTACCACCGGACCAGAGATCCTAGACTTGGTCATCACAGAGCAACTCTTGTGGAACTGCCCTGAGGATCTCCGCCAGTTCATCCGAGACCAGAAGCCAAAGGGGTCCACGGCTACAGCTGCCCTGGCCGATGACTACACCAACAATCGGACTCCTGAGGCCAGGAGAGCAGCCACCAGCAGCACCTGGAGAGGGGGGTAAGATGAATTCTGCGACTGCCCCACCTGCCCCTAGACTGCAGGGGGTGTCCCCCCTCAACTCCCCTCTCCAGGCCCGTGGCAGAGCCAAGACGGTGCCACCAGTGCAACCTACCTGGACACTTCAAGGCCATGTGCCCTCAGCGTCCCAAGGCCCCGGCTCCGTCCCCGTCCCAAGGGCCGCCCAAGGTGTATTGTGTGGGTGGGGGTGGTGGTAGGTCCCTGGACAGCTTCCAACCTGTCACCGTCGGCCGGTCTGTGACCATAGGACTGCGAGACAGCGCCTCGGAGGTGACTCTGGTGCGGCCTGAGATGGTGTCCCCCCAAGACTTGATACCTGGAAAAACCCTTGCTGTCTCCGGGATTGGAGGCATTGACCCGGCGCTGCCTGTTGCTGGCATTTATGTGGACTGGGGCGCAGGGCGAGGGGTGAGGGAGGTGGGGGTAACTGATCGGATCCCCGCAAACGTGCTACTTGGGACAGATTTGGGGCAGATAACCTCCCAGTTTGGGCCCCCACCAAGGGCTGAACCTTCAGCCAGTACGGACATGACTCCTGACAATGTTAATGTGTTATCTATGAATGATGTGAGAGAGGGGGGAGTGAACTCTGATATTTCTGCTTGCATAGACACCATAGACACACACTCAGCTGCAGCTGTGACAGGGGAGGGGGTCAGAGAAAGGTGTGACAATGCCTCTACAAGTAATCAGCCTGTGAGCTGGGATCTGTTGCCCTCTGCAGGGATAAGCAGAGAGCAGGGTGCTGCAGGGGGAGGACCAGTGTGTGGGGTGGGGGCTACCACAGCAAATGTGGGGTCCCCAGAGATTTCACAGCGGGGTTCTGTTGCTGCAGGGGGGGGAACAGGCAGGTGAGATTGGGGCCGGTCCCGGAGCGGAAGTGCTCCCAGGTAAGATCTCGGTGCAGGGTTCCCCCACAACCGGGGTGTCAGGAAGCCAGGTAGGTCTGCCTGAACCGGCGACTTGGTCAGGAACGGAGGAGGAGCAGGCACGACCCACGGTCGCAGCGGCTGTGGCCGCTGTCACCCGCAGTGGGAGTGCTGGAAGCCAAGGGGCCTCCCGGAGGTCCGATAGCTCTCCCCCTTCTGACCAAGTGGCAGCCGAGTCAGGTGGAGGCCAGGACACAGGTCCCGGGGTACTGACCGAAGATGTGACAGTCCCGTCGATTCTGGCCACATCTAGTCAGGGGTTTCAGGCAGCGTTAGAAGCTGACGACAGCCTGAAAGCTCTAAAGGAGCAGGCGGCACAGCCTCCCTCGGACTCGGACCCGGAGCGAGTGGTCTGGGACCAAGGACGGCTGTACCGGGTCACGGTCCAGCAGGGTTCACCGGAGGCGTGGCCCAGGGACCGACAGTTGGTGGTACCCTATCCGTTCCGGACGGAGTTGTTGCGGATCGCACATGAGATTCCGATGGCCGGACACCTAGGGATCGCTAAGACCAAGGCCAGGTTAAACCAGCATTTCTACTGGCCAAAAATGGGGGCCGATGTGGTTGCCTACTGCCGTTCGTGTGAAACCTGTCAGAGAGTGGGGAAGGCGGGGCCACACCCCAAAGCCCCACTGGTATCTCTGCCAATCATCGATGAGCCTTTCAGGAGGGTGGCTGTGGATCTGGTCGGCCCGCTGGCCATCCCCAGCAGCTCCGGGAAACGCTTCATACTAACGGTAGTGGACTATGCCACCCGGTACCCAGAAGCAGTGGCCTTGTCGTCCATTCGGGCTGACAAGGTGGCCACCGCCTTGCTGGAGATTTTCTCCCGAGTGGGTTTTCCCCAGGAAATGCTCACTGACCGGGGGACCCAATTCATGTCCCAGCTGATGGAGGCCCTCTGTAAGCAAGTCCAGGTGCGACATCTGGTGGCCAGCCCGTACCATCCACAGACTAATGGCCTGTGCGAGCGGTTCAATGGCACCTTAAAGCAGATGCTTAAGATGTTGGTCGACTCCCATGGGCGTGACTGGGAGCGGTATCTCCCACACCTGTTATTTGCTTACCGGGAGGTTCCACAGGCCTCAACAGGATTCTCACCGTTTGAGCTCCTGTACGGGCGACGTGTGCGGGGCCCCCTGGCTCTGGTGAAAGAGGCTTGGGAAGGGGATTTGGCCACCCCTGGAGTGTCGGTTATCGAGTATGTCATGCGCTTCCGGGACAAAATGCAGGCCGTGACGCAACTGGTACACGACAATATGGCTCAAGCCCAGGCCGATCAGAAGCGTTGGTACGACCAGAACGCTTGTGAGAGGACCTACCAAGTGGGTCAAAAGGTGTGGGTACTGGTCCCCGTACCACAGGACAAGCTTCAGGCAGCCTGGGAAGGCCCATACCTCGTGTACCAGCAGCTCAACCCTGTGACGTACCTGGTCACCCTGGACCCTGCCCGTGGAAGGCGGAAGCCCTTCCATGTGAACATGATGAAGGCACATCATGAGCGGGAGGCATGTGCACTCCCTGTGTGCAACCTGCCCGAGGAGGGAGAAGCGGAAACCCTCTTGGATATGCTAGCCCAGGTTAGGGCAGGCGGATCCATTGAGGATGTGGAGGTTGGCCACCAGCTCTTGGAGGACCAACGGTCCCAGCTGTGGGCCACCCTACACCCCTTCCGGGGGTTGTTTACCAACCAGCCCGGAAGGACTGACTTGGCTGTCCATCACGTGGACACTGGGGATCATCCCCCGATCCGGCGTTCAGCATATCGGGTTTCCCTGGAGGTGCAGCAACACATGCGCCAGGAGATTGACGAGATGCTGAAGCTGGGGGTGATCCAGGCATCCAACAGCGCTTGGGCCTCGCCTGTAGTCCTTGTCCCTAAGAAGGACCGAACCACTCGGTTCTGCGTGGACTACAGAGGGCTCAATGCTGTCACGGTCGCCGATGCGTACCCAATGCCACGCATCGATGACCTGCTCGATCAGTTGGCCGGGGCTCAGTACCTGACCATCATGGATCTGAGCCGGGGATATTGGCAGATCCCCCTGACTCGCAAGGCCAGGGAACGCTCTGCCTTTATTACCCCATTTGGACTGTACGAGTCCACGGTGATGCCATTTGGGATGAGGAATGCCCCTGCCACTTTCCAGCGGATGGTCAACACCCTGCTCAAGGGACTTGAAGGGTACGCGGCCGCGTACCTGGATGACATTGCCGTCTTCAGTCCCACCTGGGAGGACCACCTAGAGCATCTAGCACAGGTGCTCAGGCGGATCCACCAGGCAGGTTTGACCATCAAGCCGGGAAAGTGTCAGCTGGCCATGAGCGAGGTCCAGTACCTCGGTCACCGGGTAGGCGGGAGAACACTGAAGCCCGAGCCTGAGAAAGTGGAGGCCATCGCGTCCTGGCCCACCCCCAGGACCAAGAAGCAGGTGATGTCCTTCTTGGGGACCGCTGGGTACTATAGGAGGTTTGTTCCATGCTATAGTAGCCTGGCAAAGCCCTTGACGGACCTCACCAAGAAGAAGCTGCCCTCTGCAGTCGATTGGACAATGGACTGCGAGACAGCCTTCCGGGCCCTAAAGGACGCCCTGTCCAGCCCGCCCGTGCTACAGGCAGCCGACTTCACGCGGCCGTTTGTAGTACAGACCGACGCCAGTGACTTCGGCCTCGGTGCGGTGCTCAGCCAGGTGGACTCTGCGAGCCAAGAGCACCCAGTCTTGTACCTGAGCAGGAAGCTGTTACCAAGGGAAGTGGCCTATTCCACGATGGAAAAGGAGTGCCTGGCCATAGTGTGGGCCCTGCAGCGTCTGCAACCCTATCTATACGGGCGCCACTTCATCGTGGAGACGGACCACAATCCCCTCAGCTGGTTGCACACCGTCTCTGGGACGAATGGGCGATTGTTGCGATGGAGCCTTGCGCTCCAGCAATACAACTTCACCATTCGCCACAAAAGGGGCCGGGACCACGGTAACGCAGACGGGCTGTCCCGACAAGGAGAGGTCGCGGACGGGCGCACGGGGGAACACCGGAGTGTGCTGCCCCCTAGCGCCCTCAAAAGGGGGGAGGTGTGAGGTAAATCCGGAGATATGACGATAAATCATGATATTCAAGTTATGTCAGGAAGCCCTCTCCTGGTGTCACCCCCCCTTTCCTTCACACAACTCCTTCAATCAGAAAATTTACCACAGGGATAAACGGTTTGTTTAGCAGATAGGTGTCAAAGGAACTGGTCTGTGTTCCACTTACACCTCCAACGGCCATCTCCTGTGATATGGAGATTAGATGATGTGGGAACAATGGACACAGGATGACTCCCTGCCGTGACCCTGTGGTAGGGGCTGCTATCTAATTAGCAAGCTTGGAAGTATCCAGACAGAACGACTCCAGTAAAATATGGTTCATATCTCGCAAGCCATATTTCCGATAAATATGGCAACCATAAAAATGGTGTCTCTGCATGCGGACGATGCTGGCACACCTTTTTTTATGGGAGTAGGACATTGGGAAGTACCCCAGGCGTGATATCAGCCAATGGGGAACTAGTAGACAAGTCATGAGTCCTCTCGTTCTGTAGCTAAATTCATAACTGTCACAATGAGAGCGTTGGCGTCCGCCTACGACGCTCCCAGGCAAAGTTGTGGCCCATATTCCATGTTGTGGATATTGTCCATAACTCCAGCCAGGGGTGGAGCAGTGCTCCCTCTGAGGTCACTAAGGTAGGAGGGGACCTGGATTTGCCCAGGTTGATAACCCTACTTCGGCCATTTTCCAGTGTTCTTTCGCCGGGGGTCACGTGTAGGAAACATCTGTGGGAAGGATCCTAGAAACCTGGTCTACAGCGCCCCCCTGTGGCCAGACGCACAAGGTAACTGCTGGAACTGTGTATGCCTGTTTGTAAACCATGCTTTATCTGTAACTGTACTCTGACATATGTATATTCTGTAGATCTCCTATTGTATATATTGTAGTTTCTAGTGTGCTTTAGGCTGATTAAATTATATAATTAATCTTGGGCTGTTCTGTTATCTCGATCTTGAATCCCACGTCTGTGTGTTCGGCTAATAGTTACCGTGAAGCGGTTGGTGGCAGCGAGTTGTGCCAAGGATTATTGTGGGGAGGCCAGTGAGATTTTGGGAGGTTTTATATATTCCGCCTGCGGAGGTCGGGGGAATATATACCCTACTCTCACCGGGGACCCTTCAATAATCGGCATAAGTAGTATAGCGGCCTCCTTGCTTATTGTCGGGCAATTCCATAATTGGCCTGACTATAAGAGGGGCGCTAGAGAGCGCGTCACGTGCTCTGTCTGTCGGTCGGGAGGTATAAAGGAGGGGTGACCCCCACTTGTTACCCCCCGATTGTGACGTACTGGTAGCCAGCGCGGGGGATTTCTGAGTGACCCCCCCGGTGGTTTGTGACATATTGGTGGCATAGCGGTGGGATCGAGATAATAGTGTGTGTGAGTGTGAGACCCATACTCCCAGACACTAAAGACTGCCTGCAGCAGCTGTGGCTGCTGGGGTCTTCAGACCAGACCAACACTAGAGTGTCAGAGTGCAGATACTGTAAGGTGTGTGGAGGCATCAGGTGTCAGTTCTGTGTCAGTGACCAAAGTCTGCAACAATGGCTGAGAGCACCAGGAGCAAAGCCAAAGGAATGGCCGATGCTCAGGCCAGAGACGATGAGGAGGTTGTCCACGAGCCCTCCAAGAGCCCGACGCCAGAGAACAGCTCTGCAGAGGACATCGCACAACCTGGCACTGCTGGACAAGATGAGGAGTAGCTCGCCTAAGGGTCCTCAACGAGCCAGATGCCAGTCCTCCGCTCTGAAATGGACAGTGAATCACCTGGCTCTGCAGCGTGCCGCAGATCACCACTTGCCAATCCCTCCGGCCTGAGAGGTGCAGAGGCCCTCCTTCAAGCTGCCTTGGCCAGGCTTATGGCTGGAGACCGGGATACCTACGAGATACTCATGGCCGAGCGTGAGCGACAGGCAGCGCGTGACGCTGAGGCTGCGGAGCGGCAAGCAGCGCGTGAGGCTGAGGCTGCGGAGCGGCAGGCAGCGCGTGAAGAGCGACAGCAACAGGCAGAGCGTGACCACCAGCTGCAGCTAGCTCAGCTCCGGCCCTCATCAGCCACACGTGACCTTCAAGACACCAAACTTCCAAAGGTCCGTGTTGAGGACTTCCCAGTGCTGGAGAAGGATGGAGACTTGGACTCTTTCCTGACTGCTTTTGAACGGACCTGCTTGCAGCACCATCTGGACAAGGAGCAGTGGGCCAAATACCTGACCCCCCGTTTAAGGGGTAAGGCCCTGGAAATCCTTGGGGACTTGCCTACTGAGGCAGATCAGGGCTACGACACCATCAAGCGGGCCCTGATCCAACAGTACAACCTCACTCCGGAGTCCTACCGCAAGAAGTTCCGGACCCTGCAGAAGGGACCAAAGGACTCCTGGGCTGACCACCGGCGGGCACTTGCCCGAGCTGCCGACCACTGGACCCAAGGCCTGCAGCTTACCACCGGACCAGAGATCCTAGACTTGGTCATCACAGAGCAACTCTTGTGGAACTGCCCTGAGGATCTCCGCCAGTTCATCCGAGACCAGAAGCCAAAGGGGTCCACGGCTACAGCTGCCCTGGCCGATGACTACACCAACAATCGGACTCCTGAGGCCAGGAGAGCAGCCACCAGCAGCACCTGGAGAGGGGGTAAGATGAATTCTGCGACTGCCCCACCTGCCCCTAGACTGCAGGGGGTGTCCCCCTCAACTCCCCTCTCCAGGCCCGTGGCAGAGCCAAGACGGTGCCACCAGTGCAACCTACCTGGACACTTCAAGGCCATGTGCCCTCAGCGTCCCAAGGCCCCGGCTCCGTCCCCGTCCCAAGGGCCGCCCAAGGTGTATTGTGTGGGTGGGGGTGGTGGTAGGTCCCTGGACAGCTTCCAACCTGTCACCGTCGGCCGGTCTGTGACCATAGGACTGCGAGACAGCGCCTCGGAGGTGACTCTGGTGCGGCCTGAGATGGTGTCCCCCCAAGACTTGATACCTGGAAAAACCCTTGCTGTCTCCGGGATTGGAGGCATTGACCCGGCGCTGCCTGTTGCTGGCATTTATGTGGACTGGGGCGCAGGGCGAGGGGTGAGGGAGGTGGGGGTAACTGATCGGATCCCCGCAAACGTGCTACTTGGGACAGATTTGGGGCAGATAACCTCCCAGTTTGGGCCCCCCCCAAAGGCTGAACCTTCAGCCAGTACTGACATGACTCCTGACAATGTTAATGTGTTCTCTATGAATGATGTAAGGGAGGGGGGAGTGAACTCTGATATTTCTGCTTGCATAGACACCATAGACACACACTCAGCTGCAGCTGTGACAGGGGAGGGGGTCAGAGAAAGGTGTGACAATGCCTCTACAAGTAATCAGCCTGTGAGCTGGGATCTGTTGCCCTCTGCAGGGATAAGCAGAGAGCAGGGTGCTGCAGGGGGAGGACCAGTGTGTGGGGTGGGGGCTACCACAGCAAATGTGGGGTCCCCAGAGATTTCACAGCGGGGTTCTGTTGCTGCAGGGGGGGGAACAGGCAGGTGAGATTGGGGCCGGTCCCGGAGCGGAAGTGCTCCCAGGTAAGATCTCGGTGCAGGGTTCCCCCACAACCGGGGTGTCAGGAAGCCAGGTAGGTCTGCCTGAACCGGCGACTTGGTCAGGAACGGAGGAGGAGCAGGCACGACCCACGGTCGCAGCGGCTGTGGCCGCTGTCACCCGCAGTGGGAGTGCTGGAAGCCAAGGGGCCTCCCGGAGGTCCGATAGCTCTCCCCCTTCTGACCAAGTGGCAGCCGAGTCAGGTGGAGGCCAGGACACAGGTCCCGGGGTACTGACCGAAGATGTGACAGTCCCGTCGATTCTGGCCACATCTAGTCAGGGGTTTCAGGCAGCGTTAGAAGCTGACGACAGCCTGAAAGCTCTAAAGGAGCAGGCGGCACAGCCTCCCTCGGACTCGGACCCGGAGCGAGTGGTCTGGGACCAAGGACGGCTGTACCGGGTCACGGTCCAGCAGGGTTCACCGGAGGCGTGGCCCAGGGACCGACAGTTGGTGGTACCCTATCCGTTCCGGACGGAGTTGTTGCGGATCGCACATGAGATTCCGATGGCCGGACACCTAGGGATCGCTAAGACCAAGGCCAGGTTAAACCAGCATTTCTACTGGCCAAAAATGGGGGCCGATGTGGTTGCCTACTGCCGTTCGTGTGAAACCTGTCAGAGAGTGGGGAAGGCGGGGCCACACCCCAAAGCCCCACTGGTATCTCTGCCAATCATCGATGAGCCTTTCAGGAGGGTGGCTGTGGATCTGGTCGGCCCGCTGGCCATCCCCAGCAGCTCCGGGAAACGCTTCATACTAACGGTAGTGGACTATGCCACCCGGTACCCAGAAGCAGTGGCCTTGTCGTCCATTCGGGCTGACAAGGTGGCCACCGCCTTGCTGGAGATTTTCTCCCGAGTGGGTTTTCCCCAGGAAATGCTCACTGACCGGGGGACCCAATTCATGTCCCAGCTGATGGAGGCCCTCTGTAAGCAAGTCCAGGTGCGACATCTGGTGGCCAGCCCGTACCATCCACAGACTAATGGCCTGTGCGAGCGGTTCAATGGCACCTTAAAGCAGATGCTTAAGATGTTGGTCGACTCCCATGGGCGTGACTGGGAGCGGTATCTCCCACACCTGTTATTTGCTTACCGGGAGGTTCCACAGGCCTCAACAGGATTCTCACCGTTTGAGCTCCTGTACGGGCGACGTGTGCGGGGCCCCCTGGCTCTGGTGAAAGAGGCTTGGGAAGGGGATTTGGCCACCCCTGGAGTGTCGGTTATCGAGTATGTCATGCGCTTCCGGGACAAAATGCAGGCCGTGACGCAACTGGTACACGACAATATGGCTCAAGCCCAGGCCGATCAGAAGCGTTGGTACGACCAGAACGCTTGTGAGAGGACCTACCAAGTGGGTCAAAAGGTGTGGGTACTGGTCCCCGTACCACAGGACAAGCTTCAGGCAGCCTGGGAAGGCCCATACCTCGTGTACCAGCAGCTCAACCCTGTGACGTACCTGGTCACCCTGGACCCTGCCCGTGGAAGGCGGAAGCCCTTCCATGTGAACATGATGAAGGCACATCATGAGCGGGAGGCATGTGCACTCCCTGTGTGCAACCTGCCCGAGGAGGGAGAAGCGGAAACCCTCTTGGATATGCTAGCCCAGGTTAGGGCAGGCGGATCCATTGAGGATGTGGAGGTTGGCCACCAGCTCTTGGAGGACCAACGGTCCCAGCTGTGGGCCACCCTACACCCCTTCCGGGGGTTGTTTACCAACCAGCCCGGAAGGACTGACTTGGCTGTCCATCACGTGGACACTGGGGATCATCCCCCGATCCGGCGTTCAGCATATCGGGTTTCCCTGGAGGTGCAGCAACACATGCGCCAGGAGATTGACGAGATGCTGAAGCTGGGGGTGATCCAGGCATCCAACAGCGCTTGGGCCTCGCCTGTAGTCCTTGTCCCTAAGAAGGACCGAACCACTCGGTTCTGCGTGGACTACAGAGGGCTCAATGCTGTCACGGTCGCCGATGCGTACCCAATGCCACGCATCGATGACCTGCTCGATCAGTTGGCCGGGGCTCAGTACCTGACCATCATGGATCTGAGCCGGGGATATTGGCAGATCCCCCTGACTCGCAAGGCCAGGGAACGCTCTGCCTTTATTACCCCATTTGGACTGTACGAGTCCACGGTGATGCCATTTGGGATGAGGAATGCCCCTGCCACTTTCCAGCGGATGGTCAACACCCTGCTCAAGGGACTTGAAGGGTACGCGGCCGCGTACCTGGATGACATTGCCGTCTTCAGTCCCACCTGGGAGGACCACCTAGAGCATCTAGCACAGGTGCTCAGGCGGATCCACCAGGCAGGTTTGACCATCAAGCCGGGAAAGTGTCAGCTGGCCATGAGCGAGGTCCAGTACCTCGGTCACCGGGTAGGCGGGAGAACACTGAAGCCCGAGCCTGAGAAAGTGGAGGCCATCGCGTCCTGGCCCACCCCCAGGACCAAGAAGCAGGTGATGTCCTTCTTGGGGACCGCTGGGTACTATAGGAGGTTTGTTCCATGCTATAGTAGCCTGGCAAAGCCCTTGACGGACCTCACCAAGAAGAAGCTGCCCTCTGCAGTCGATTGGACAATGGACTGCGAGACAGCCTTCCGGGCCCTAAAGGACGCCCTGTCCAGCCCGCCCGTGCTACAGGCAGCCGACTTCACGCGGCCGTTTGTAGTACAGACCGACGCCAGTGACTTCGGCCTCGGTGCGGTGCTCAGCCAGGTGGACTCTGCGAGCCAAGAGCACCCAGTCTTGTACCTGAGCAGGAAGCTGTTACCAAGGGAAGTGGCCTATTCCACGATGGAAAAGGAGTGCCTGGCCATAGTGTGGGCCCTGCAGCGTCTGCAACCCTATCTATACGGGCGCCACTTCATCGTGGAGACGGACCACAATCCCCTCAGCTGGTTGCACACCGTCTCTGGGACGAATGGGCGATTGTTGCGATGGAGCCTTGCGCTCCAGCAATACAACTTCACCATTCGCCACAAAAGGGGCCGGGACCACGGTAACGCAGACGGGCTGTCCCGACAAGGAGAGGTCGCGGACGGGCGCACGGGGGAACACCGGAGTGTGCTGCCCCCTAGCGCCCTCAAAAGGGGGGAGGTGTGAGGTAAATCCGGAGATATGACGATAAATCATGATATTCAAGTTATGTCAGGAAGCCCTCTCCTGGTGTCACCCCCCCTTTCCTTCACACAACTCCTTCAATCAGAAAATTTACCACAGGGATAAACGGTTTGTTTAGCAGATAGGTGTCAAAGGAACTGGTCTGTGTTCCACTTACACCTCCAACGGCCATCTCCTGTGATATGGAGATTAGATGATGTGGGAACAATGGACACAGGATGACTCCCTGCCGTGACCCTGTGGTAGGGGCTGCTATCTAATTAGCAAGCTTGGAAGTATCCAGACAGAACGACTCCAGTAAAATATGGTTCATATCTCGCAAGCCATATTTCCGATAAATATGGCAACCATAAAAATGGTGTCTCTGCATGCGGACGATGCTGGCACACCTTTTTTATGGGAGTAGGACATTGGGAAGTACCCCAGGCGTGATATCAGCCAATGGGGAACTAGTAGACAAGTCATGAGTCCTCTCGTTCTGTAGCTAAATTCATAACTGTCACAATGAGAGCGTTGGCGTCCGCCTACGACGCTCCCAGGCAAAGTTATGGCCCATATTCCATGTTGTGGATATTGTCCATAACTCCAGCCAGGGGTGGAGCAGTGCTCCCTCTGAGGTCACTAAGGTAGGAGGGGACCTGGATTTGCCCAGGTTGATAACCCTACTTCGGCCATTTTCCAGTGTTCTTTCGCCGGGGGTCACGTGTAGGAAACATCTGTGGGAAGGATCCTAGAAACCTGGTCTACAGCGCCCCCCTGTGGCCAGACGCACAAGGTAACTGCTGGAATTGTGTATGCCTGTTTGTAAACCATGCTTTATCTGTAACTGTACTCTGACATATGTATATTCTGTAGATCTCCTATTGTATATATTGTAGTTTCTAGTGTGGCTTTAGGCTGATTAAATTATATAATTAATCTTGGGCTGTTCTGTTATCTCGATCTTGAATCCCACGTCTGTGTGTTCGGCTAATAGTTACCGTGAAGCGGTTGGTGGCAGCGAGTTGTGCCAAGGATTATTGTGGGGAGGCCAGTGAGATTCGGGGAGGTTTTATATATTCCGCCTGCGGAGGTCGGGGGAATATATACCCTACTCTCACCGGGGACCCTTCAATAATCGGCATAAGTAGTATAGCGGCCTCCTTGCTTATTGTCGGGCAATTCCATAATTGGCCTGACTATAAGAGGGGCGCTAGAGAGCGCGTCACGTGCTCTGTCTGTCGGTCGGGAGGTATAAAGGAGGGGTGACCCCCACTTGTTACCCCCCGATTGTGACGTACTGGTAGCCAGCGCGGGGGATTTCTGAGTGACCCCCCCCCGGTGGTTCGTGACACTCACATTATTTAGTGTGGTGTCGCCCTCGCTCACATTATTTAGTGTGATGTCGCCCTCGCTCACATTATTTAGTGTGATGTCGCCCTCGCTCACATTATTTAGTGTAGTATCGTCCTCGCTCACATTATTTAGTGTATTATCGCCCTCGCTCACATTATTTAGTGTGGTGTCGCCCTCGCTCACATTATTTAGTGTGGTGTCGCCCTCGCTCACATTATTTAGTGTGGTGTCGCCCTCGCTCACATTATTTAGTGTGGTGTCGCCCTCGCTCACATTATTTAGCGTGGTGTCGCCCTCGCTCACATTATTTAGTGTGATGTCGCCCTCGCTCACATTATTTAGTGTGGTGTCGCCCTCGCTCACATTATTTAGTGTGGTGTCGCCCTCGCTCACATTATTTAGTGTGATGTCGCCCTCGCTCACATTATTTAGTGTGGTGTCGCCCTCGCTCACATTATTTAGTGTGGTGTCGCCCTCGCTCACATTATTTAGTGTGATGTCGCCCTCGCTCACATTATTTAGTGTGGTGTCGCCCTCGCTCACATTATTTAGTGTGATGTCGCCCTCGCTCACATTATTTAGTGTGGTGTCGCCCTCGCTCACATTATTTAGTGTAGTATCGCCCTCGCTCACATTATTTAGTGTGGTGTCGCCCTCGCTCACATTATTTAGTGTGGTGTCGCCCTCGCTCACATTATTTAGTGTAGTATCGCCCTCGCTCACATTATTTAGTGTGATGTCGCCCTCGCTCACATTATTTAGTGTGGTGTCGGCCTCGCTCACATTATTTAGCGTGGTGTCGCCCTCGCTCACATTATTTAGTGTGGTGTCGCCCTCGCTCACATTATTTAGTGTGATGTCGCCCTCGCTCACATTATTTAGTGTGGTGTCGCCCTCGCTCACATTATTTAGTGTGGTGTCGCCCTCGCTCACATTATTTAGTGTAGTATCGCCCTCGCTCACATTATTTAGTGTAGTATCGCCCTCGCTCACATTATTTAGTGTGGTGTCGTCCTCGCTCACATTATTTAGTGTGGTGTCGCCCTCGCTCACATTATTTAGTGTGATGTCGCCCTCGCTCACATTATTTAGTGTGGTGTCGCCCTCGCTCACATTATTTAGTGTAGTATCACCCTCGCTCACATTATTTAGTGTGGTGTCGCCCTCGCTCACATTATTTAGTGTGGTGTCGCCCTCGCTCACATTATTTAGTGTGGTGTCGCCCTCGCTCACATTATTTAGTGTGGTGTCGCCCTCGCTCACATTATTTAGTGTGGTGTCGCCCTCGCTCACATTATTTAGTGTAGTGTCGCCCTCGCTCACATTATTTAGTGTAGTATTGCCCTCGCTCACATTATTTAGTGTGGTGTCGCCCTCGCTCACATTATTTAGTGTGGTGTCGCCCTCGCTCACATTATTTAGTGTGGTGTCGCTTTCGCTCACATTATTTAGTGTGGTGTCGCCCTCGCTCACATTATTTAGTGTGGTGTCGCCCTCGCTCACATTATTTAGCGTGGTGTCGCCCTCGCTCACATTATTTAGTGTAGTATTGCCCTCGCTCACATTATTTAGTGTGGTGTCGCCCTCGCTCACATTATTTAGTGTGGTGTCGCCCTCGCTCACATTATTTAGTGTGGTGTCGCCCTCGCTCACATTATTTAGTGTGGTGTCGCCCTCGCTCACATTATTTAGTGTGGTGTCGCCCTCGCTCACATTATTTAGCGTGGTGTCGCCCTCGCTCACATTATTTAGTGTGGTGTCGTCCTCGCTCACATTATTTAGCGTGGTGTCGCCCTCGCTCACATTATTTAGCGTGGTGTCGCCCTCGCTCACATTATTTAGTGTGGTGTCGCCCTCGCTCACATTATTTAGTGTGGTGTCGCCCTCGCTCACATTATTTAGTGTAGTATCGCCCTCGCTCACATTATTTAGTGTGGTGTCGCCCTCGCTCACATTATTTAGTGTAGTGTCACCCTCGCTCACATTATTTAGTGTAGTATCGCCCTCGCTCACATTATTTAGTGTGGTGTCGCCCTCGCTCACATTATTTAGTGTGGTGTCGCCCTCGCTCACATTATTTAGTGTAGTATCGCCCTCGCTCACATTATTTAGTGTGGTGTCGCCCTCGCTCACATTATTTAGTGTGATGTCGCCCTCGCTCACATTATTTAGCGTGGTGTCGCCCTCGCTCACATTATTTAGTGTGGTGTCGCCCTCGCTCACATTATTTAGTGTGGTGTCGCCCTCGCTCACATTATTTAGTGTGGTGTAGTATCACCCTCGCTCACATTATTTAGTGTGGTGTCGCCCTCGCTCACATTATTTAGTGTGGTGTAGTATCACCCTCGCTCACATTATTTAGTGTGGTGTTGCCCTCGCTCACATTATTTAGTGTGGTGTCGCCCTCGCTCACATTATTTAGTGTGATGTCGCCCTCGCTCACATTATTTAGTGTGGTGTAGTATCACCCTCGCCCACATTATTTAGCGTGATGTCGCCCTCGCTCACATTATTTAGTGTGGTGTCGCCCTCGCTCACATTATTTAGTGTGGTGTCGCCCTCGCTCACATTATTTAGTGTAGTATCGCCCTCGCTCACATTATTTAGTGTGGTGTCGCCCTCGCTCACATTATTTAGTGTGGTGTTGCCCTCGCTCACATTATTTAGCGTGGTGTTGCCCTCGCTCACATTATTTAGTGTAGTATCGCCCTCGCTCACATTATTTAGTGTGGTGTAGTATCGCCCTCGCTCACATTATTTAGTGTAGTATCGCCCTCGCTCACATTATTTAGTGTGGTGTCGCCCTCGCTCACATTATTTAGTGTGGTGTCGCCCTCGCTCACATTATTTAGTGTAGTATCGCCCTCGCTCACATTATTTAGTGTGGTGTCGCCCTCGCTCACATTATTTAGTGTGGTGTAGTATCGCCCTCGCTCACATTATTTAGTGTTGTGTCGCCCTCGCTCACATTATTTAGCGTGGTGTCGCCCTCGCTCACATTATTTAGTGTAGTATCGCCCTCGCTCACATTATTTAGTGTGGTGTCGCCCTCGCTCACATTATTTAGTGTGGTGTAGTGTCGCCCTCGCTCACATTATTTAGCGTGGTGTCGCCCTCGCTCACATTATTTAGTGTAGTATCGCCCTCGCTCACATTATTTAGTGTGATGTCGCCCTCGCTCACATTATTTAGTGTAGTATTGCCCTCGCTCACATTATTTAGTGTGGTGTCGCCCTCGCTCACATTATTTAGTGTGGTGTCGCCCTCGCTCACATTATTTAGTGTGGTGTCGTCCTCGCTCACATTATTTAGTGTGGTGTCGCCCTCGCTCACATTATTTAGTGTGGTGTCGCCCTCGCTCACATTATTTAGTGTGGTGTCGCCCTCGCTCACATTATTTAGTGTGGTGTCGCCCTCGCTCACATTATTTAGTGTGGTGTCGCCCTCGCTCACATTATTTAGTGTGGTGTAGTGTCGCCCTCGCTCACATTATTTAGTGTGATGTCGCCCTCGCTCACATTATTTAGTGTGGTGTAGTATCACCCTCGCCCACATTATTTAGCGTGATGTCGCCCTCGCTCACATTATTTAGTGTGGTGTCGCCCTCGCTCACATTATTTAGTGTGGTGTTGCCCTCGCTCACATTATTTAGTGTGGTGTCGCCCTCGCTCACATTATTTAGTGTGGTGTCGCCCTCGCTCACATTATTTAGTGTAGTATCGCCCTCGCTCACATTATTTAGTGTGGTGTCGCCCTCGCTCACATTATTTAGTGTGGTGTTGCCCTCGCTCACATTATTTAGCGTGGTGTTGCCCTCGCTCACATTATTTAGTGTAGTATCGCCCTCGCTCACATTATTTAGTGTGGTGTAGTATCGCCCTCGCTCACATTATTTAGTGTAGTATCGCCCTCGCTCACATTATTTAGTGTGGTGTCGCCCTCGCTCACATTATTTAGTGTGGTGTCGCCCTCGCTCACATTATTTAGTGTAGTATCGCCCTCGCTCACATTATTTAGTGTGGTGTCGCCCTCGCTCACATTATTTAGTGTGGTGTCGCCCTCGCTCACATTATTTAGTGTGGTGTTGCCCTCGCTCACATTATTTAGCGTGGTGTTGCCCTCGCTCACATTATTTAGTGTGGTGTCGCCCTCGCTCACATTATTTAGTGTGGTGTAGTATCGCCCTCGCTCACATTATTTAGTGTAGTATCGCCCTCGCTCACATTATTTAGTGTTGTGTCGCCCTCGCTCACATTATTTAGCGTGGTGTCGCCCTCGCTCACATTATTTAGTGTAGTATCGCCCTCGCTCACATTATTTAGTATGGTGTCGCCCTCGCTCACATTATTTAGTGTGGTGTGGTGTCGCCCTCGCTCACATTATTTAGTGTAGTATTGCCCTCGCTCACATTATTTAGTGTGGTGTCGCCCTCGCTCACATTATTTAGTGTGGTGTCGCCCTCGCTCACATTATTTAGTGTGGTGTCGCCCTCGCTCACATTATTTAGTGTGGTGTCGCCCTCGCTCACATTATTTAGTGTGGTGTCGCCCTCGCTCACATTATTTAGTGTGGTGTCGCCCTCGCTCACATTATTTAGTGTGGTGTCGCCCTCGCTCACATTATTTAGTGTGGTGTCGCCCTCGCTCACATTATTTAGTGTAGTATCGCCCTCGCTCACATTATTTAGTGTGGTGTCGCCCTCGCTCACATTATTTAGTGTGGTGTCGCCCTCGCTCACATTATTTAGTGTGGTGTCGCCCTCGCTCACATTATTTAGTGTGGTGTAGTATTGCCCTCGCTCACATTATTTAGTGTGGTGTAGTATTGCCCTCGCTCACATTATTTAGTGTGGTGTAGCCCTCGCTCACATTATTTAGTGTAGTATCGCCCTCGCTCACATTATTTAGTGTAGTATCGCCCTCGCTCACATTATTTAGTGTAGTATCGCCCTCGCTCACATTATTTAGTGTGGTGTCGCCCTCGCTCACATTATTTAGTGTGGTGTCGCCCTCGCTCACATTATTTAGTGTAGTATTGCCCTCGCTCACATTATTTAGTGTGGTGTAGTATCGCCCTCGCTCACATTATTTAGTGTGGTGTAGTATTGCCCTCGCTCACATTATTTAGTGTGGTGTAGTATCGCCCTCGCTCACATTATTTAGTGTGGTGTAGTATCGCCCTCGCTCACATTATTTAGTGTGGTGTAGTATTGCCCTCACTCACATTATTTAGTGTGGTGTCGCCCTCGCTCACATTATTTAGTGTGGTGTCGCCCTCGCTCACATTATTTAGTGTGGTGTCGCCCTCGCTCACATTATTTAGTGTGGTGTCGCCCTCGCTCACATTATTTAGTGTAGTATCGCCCTCGCTCACATTATTTAGCGTGGTGTCACCCTCGCTCACATTATTTAGCGTGGTGTCGCCCTCGCTCACATTATTTAGTGTGGTGTCGCCCTTGCTCACATTATTTAGTGTGGTGTCGCCCTCGCTCACATTATTTAGTGTGGTGTCGCCCTCGCTCACATTATTTAGTGTGGTGTCGCCCTCGCTCACATTATTTAGTGTAGTATCACCCTCGCTCACATTATTTAGCGTGGTGTCGCCCTCGCTCACATTATTTAGTGTAGTATCACCCTCGCTCACATTATTTAGCGTGGTGTCGCCCTCGCTCACATTATTTAGTGTGGTGTCGCCCTCGCTCACATTATTTAGTGTAGTGTTGCCCTCGCTCACATTATTTAGTGTAGTATCGCCCTCGCTCACATTATTTAGTGTAGTATCACCCTCGCTCACATTATTTAGCGTGGTGTCGCCCTCGCTCACATTATTTAGTGTGGTGTCGCCCTCGCTCACATTATTTAGTGTAGTATCGCCCTCGCTCACATTATTTAGCGTGGTGTCGCCCTCGCTCACATTATTTAGTGTGGTGTCGCCCTCGCTCACATTATTTAGTGTGGTGTCGCCCTCGCTCACATTATTTAGTGTGGTGTCGCCCTCGCTCACATTATTTAGTGTGGTGTCGCCCTCGCTCACATTATTTAGTGTGGTGTCACCCTCGCTCACATTATTTAGTGTGGTGTCGCCCTCGCTCACATTATTTAGTGTAGTATCGCCCTCGCTCACATTATTTAGTGTGGTGTCGCCCTCGCTCACATTATTTAGTGTAGTATTGCCCTCGCTCACATTATTTAGTGTGGTGTCGACCTCGCTCACATTATTTAGTGTGGTGTCGCCCTCGCTCACATTATTTAGTGTGGTGTCGCCCTCGCTCACATTATTTAGTGTGGTGTCGCCCTCGCTCACATTATTTAGTGTAGTATTGCCCTCGCTCACATTATTTAGTGTAGTATTGCCCTCGCTCACATTATTTAGTGTGGTGTCGCCCTCGCTCACATTATTTAGTGTAGTATCGCCCTCGCTCACATTATTTAGCGTGGTGTCGCCCTCGCTCACATTATTTAGTGTGGGGTCGCCCTCGCTCACATTATTTAGTGTGGTGTCGCCCTCGCTCACATTATTTAGTGTGGTGTCGCCCTCGCTCACATTATTTAGTGTGGTGTCGCCCTCGCTCACATTATTTAGCGTGGTGTCGCCCTCGCTCACATTATTTAGTGTGGTGTCGCCCTCGCTCACATTATTTAGTGTGGTGTCGCCCTCGCTCACATTATTTAGTGTGGTGTCGCCCTCGCTCACATTATTTAGTGTGGTGTCGCCCTCGCTCACATTATTTAGCGTGGTGTCGCCCTCGCTCACATTATTTAGTGTGGTGTCGCCCTCGCTCACATTATTTAGCGTGGTGTCGCCCTCGCTCACATTATTTAGCGTGGTGTCGCCCTCGCTCACATTATTTAGTGTGGTGTCGCCCTCGCTCACATTATTTAGCGTGGTGTCGCCCTCGCTCACATTATTTAGTGTGGTGTCGCCCTCGCTCACATTATTTAGCGTGGTGTCGCCCTCGCTCACATTTAGTGTGGTGTAGTATCGCCCTCGCTCACATTATTTAGTGTGGTGTCACCCTCGCTCACATTTAGTGTGGTGTTGCCCTCGCTCACATTATTTAGTGTAGTGTCACCCTCGCTCACATTATTTAGTGTAGTATCGCCCTCGCTCACATTATTTAGTGTGGTGTCGCCCTCGCTCACATTATTTAGTGTGGTGTCGCCCTCGCTCACATTATTTAGTGTGGTGTCGCCCTCGCTCACATTATTTAGTGTAGTATTGCCCTCGCTCACATTATTTAGCGTGGTCTCGCCCTCGCTCACATTATTTAGTGTGATGTCGCCCTCGCTCACATTATTTAGCGTGGTGTCGCCCTCGCTCACATTATTTAGTGTGGTGTCGCCCTCGCTCACATTATTTAGTGTGGTGTCGCCCTCGCTCACATTATTTAGTGTGGTGTAGTGTCGCCCTCGCTCACATTATTTAGTGTAGTATCGCCCTCGCTCACATTATTTAGCGTGGTGTCGCCCTCGCTCACATTATTTAGCGTGGTGTCGCCCTCGCTCACATTATTTAGTGTGGTGTCGCCCTCGCTCACATTATTTAGTGTAGTATCGCCCTCGCTCACATTATTTAGTGTGGTGTCGCCCTCGCTCACATTATTTAGTGTGGTGTCGCCCTCGTTCACATTATTTAGTGTGGTGTAGTATCACCCTCACTCACATTATTTAGCGTGGTGTCGCCCTCGCTCACATTATTTAGTGTGGTGTAGTATCACCCTCGCTCACATTATTTAGTGTGGTGTAGTATCAGCCTCGCTCACATTATTTAGTGTAGTATCGCCCTCGCTCACATTATTTAGTGTAGTATCACCCTCGCTCACATTATTTAGTGTGGTGTTGCCCTCGCTCACATTATTTAGTGTGGTGTCGCCCTCGCTCACATTATTTAGTGTAGTATCGCCCTCGCTCACATTATTTAGTGTGGTGTCACCCTCGCTCACATTATTTAGTGTAGTATCACCCTCGCTCACATTATTTAGTGTGGTGTAGTATCACCCTCGCTCACATTATTTAGTGTGGTGTTGCCCTCGCTCACATTATTTAGTGTGGTGTCGCCCTCACTCACATTATTTAGTGTGATGTCGCCCTCGCTCACATTATTTAGTGTGGTGTAGTATCACCCTCGCTCACATTATTTAGCGTGGTGTAGTGTCGCCCTCGCTCACATTATTTAGTGTGGTGTCGCCCTCGCTCACATTATTTAGTGTGGTGTCACCCTCGCTCACATTATTTAGCGTGATGTCGCCCTCGCTCACATTATTTAGTGTGGTGTAGTGTCGCCCTCGCTCACATTATTTAGTGTGGTGTCGCCCTCGCTCACATTATTTAGTGTGGTGTCACCCTCGCTCACATTATTTAGCGTGATGTCGCCCTCGCTCACATTATTTAGTGTGGTGTAGTGTCACCCTCGCTCACATTATTTAGTGTGGTGTCGCCCTCGCTCACATTATTTAGTGTGGTGTCGCCCTCGCTCACATTATTTAGTGTGGTGTCGCCCTCGCTCACATTATTTAGTGTGGTGTAGTGTCACCCTCGCTCACATTATTTAGCGTGATGTCGCCCTCGTTCACATTATTTAGTGTGGTGTAGTATCGCCCTCGCTCACATTATTTAGTGTGGTGTCGCCCTCGCTCACATTATTTAGTGTGGTGTTGCCCTCGCTCACATTATTTAGTGTGGTGTAGTATCGCCCTCGCTCACATTATTTAGTGTGGTGTCGCCCTCGCTCACATTATTTAGTGTGGTGTCGCCCTCGCTCACATTATTTAGTGTAGTATCGCCCTCGCTCACATTATTTAGTGTGGTGTAGTATCGCCCTCGCTCACATTATTTAGTGTAGTATCACCCTCGCTCACATTATTTAGCGTGGTGTCGCCCTCGCTCACATTATTTAGTGTGGTGTCGCCCTCGCTCACATTATTTAGTGTAGTATCGCCCTCGCTCACATTATTTAGTGTGGTGTCGCCCTCGCTCACATTATTTAGTGTAGTATCGCCCTCGCTCACATTATTTAGTGTGGTGTCGCCCTCGCTCACATTATTTAGTGTAGTATTGCCCTCGCTCACATTATTTAGTGTGGTGTCACCCTCGCTCACATTATTTAGTGTAGTATCGCCCTCGCTCACATTATTTAGTGTGGTGTCGCCCTCGCTCACATTATTTAGTGTAGTATTGCCCTCGCTCACATTATTTAGTGTGGTGTCGCCCTCGCTCACATTATTTAGTGTGGTGTCGCCCTCGCTCACATTATTTAGTGTGGTGTCGCCCTCGCTCACATTATTTAGTGTGGTGTCGCCCTCGCTCACATTATTTAGTGTAGTATCGCCCTCGCTCACATTATTTAGTGTAGTATTGCCCTCGCTCACATTATTTAGTGTGGTGTCGCCCTCGCTCACATTATTTAGTGTAGTATCGCCCTCGCTCACATTATTTAGCGTGGTGTCGCCCTCGCTCACATTATTTAGTGTGGGGTCGCCCTCGCTCACATTATTTAGTGTGGTGTCGCCCTCGCTCACATTATTTAGTGTGGTGTCGCCCTCGCTCACATTATTTAGTGTGGTGTCGCCCTCGCTCACATTATTTAGCGTGGTGTCGCCCTCGCTCACATTATTTAGTGTGGTGTCGCCCTCGCTCACATTATTTAGTGTGGTGTCGCCCTCGCTCACATTATTTAGTGTGGTGTCGCCCTCGCTCACATTATTTAGTGTGGTGTCGCCCTCGCTCACATTATTTAGCGTGGTGTCGCCCTCGCTCACATTATTTAGTGTGGTGTCGCCCTCGCTCACATTATTTAGCGTGGTGTCGCCCTCGCTCACATTATTTAGCGTGGTGTCGCCCTCGCTCACATTATTTAGTGTGGTGTCGCCCTCGCTCACATTATTTAGCGTGGTGTCGCCCTCGCTCACATTATTTAGTGTGGTGTCGCCCTCGCTCACATTATTTAGCGTGGTGTCGCCCTCGCTCACATTTAGTGTGGTGTAGTATCGCCCTCGCTCACATTATTTAGTGTGGTGTCACCCTCGCTCACATTTAGTGTGGTGTTGCCCTCGCTCACATTATTTAGTGTAGTGTCACCCTCGCTCACATTATTTAGTGTAGTATCGCCCTCGCTCACATTATTTAGTGTGGTGTCGCCCTCGCTCACATTATTTAGTGTGGTGTCGCCCTCGCTCACATTATTTAGTGTGGTGTCGCCCTCGCTCACATTATTTAGTGTAGTATTGCCCTCGCTCACATTATTTAGCGTGGTCTCGCCCTCGCTCACATTATTTAGTGTGATGTCGCCCTCGCTCACATTATTTAGCGTGGTGTCGCCCTCGCTCACATTATTTAGTGTGGTGTCGCCCTCGCTCACATTATTTAGTGTGGTGTCGCCCTCGCTCACATTATTTAGTGTGGTGTAGTGTCGCCCTCGCTCACATTATTTAGTGTAGTATCGCCCTCGCTCACATTATTTAGCGTGGTGTCGCCCTCGCTCACATTATTTAGCGTGGTGTCGCCCTCGCTCACATTATTTAGTGTGGTGTCGCCCTCGCTCACATTTAGTGTAGTATCGCCCTCGCTCACATTATTTAGTGTGGTGTCGCCCTCGCTCACATTATTTAGTGTGGTGTCGCCCTCGTTCACATTATTTAGTGTGGTGTAGTATCACCCTCACTCACATTATTTAGCGTGGTGTCGCCCTCGCTCACATTATTTAGTGTGGTGTAGTATCACCCTCGCTCACATTATTTAGTGTGGTGTAGTATCAGCCTCGCTCACATTATTTAGTGTAGTATCGCCCTCGCTCACATTATTTAGTGTAGTATCACCCTCGCTCACATTATTTAGTGTGGTGTTGCCCTCGCTCACATTATTTAGTGTGGTGTCGCCCTCGCTCACATTATTTAGTGTAGTATCGCCCTCGCTCACATTATTTAGTGTGGTGTCACCCTCGCTCACATTATTTAGTGTAGTATCGCCCTCGCTCACATTATTTAGTGTGGTGTAGTATCACCCTCGCTCACATTATTTAGTGTGGTGTTGCCCTCGCTCACATTATTTAGTGTGGTGTCGCCCTCGCTCACATTATTTAGTGTGATGTCGCCCTCGCTCACATTATTTAGTGTGGTGTAGTATCACCCTCGCTCACATTATTTAGCGTGGTGTAGTGTCGCCCTCGCTCACATTATTTAGTGTGGTGTCGCCCTCGCTCACATTATTTAGTGTGGTGTCACCCTCGCTCACATTATTTAGCGTGATGTCGCCCTCGCTCACATTATTTAGTGTGGTGTAGTGTCACCCTCGCTCACATTATTTAGTGTGGTGTCGCCCTCGCTCACATTATTTAGTGTGGTGTCGCCCTCGCTCACATTATTTAGTGTGGTGTCGCCCTCGCTCACATTATTTAGTGTGGTGTAGTGTCACCCTCGCTCACATTATTTAGCGTGATGTCGCCCTCGTTCACATTATTTAGTGTGGTGTAGTATCGCCCTCGCTCACATTATTTAGTGTGGTGTCGCCCTCGCTCACATTATTTAGTGTGGTGTTGCCCTCGCTCACATTATTTAGTGTGGTGTAGTATCGCCCTCGCTCACATTATTTAGTGTGGTGTCGCCCTCGCTCACATTATTTAGTGTGGTGTCGCCCTCGCTCACATTATTTAGTGTAGTATCGCCCTCGCTCACATTATTTAGTGTGGTGTAGTATCGCCCTCGCTCACATTATTTAGTGTAGTATCACCCTCGCTCACATTATTTAGCGTGGTGTCGCCCTCGCTCACATTATTTAGTGTAGTATCGCCCTCGCTCACATTATTTAGTGTGGTGTTGCCCTCGCTCACATTATTTAGTGTGGTGTTGCCCTCGCTCACATTATTTAGTGTGGTGTCGCCCTCGCTCACATTATTTAGTGTGGTGTAGTATTGCCCTCGCTCACATTATTTAGTGTGGTGTCGCCCTCGCTCACATTATTTAGCGTGGTGTCGCCCTCGCTCACATTATTTAGTGTAGTGTCGCCCTCGCTCACATTATTTAGTGTGGTGTCGCCCTCGCTCACATTATTTAGTGTGGTGTCGCCCTCGCTCACATTATTTAGTGTGGTGTCGCCCTCGCTCACATTATTTAGTGTAGTATCGCCCTCGCTCACATTATTTAGTGTGGTGTTGCCCTCGCTCACATTATTTAGTGTGGTGTCGCCCTCGCTTACATTATTTAGCGTAGTGTCGCCCTCGCTCACATTATTTAGTGTGGTGTCGCCCTCGCTCACATTATTTAGTGTGGTGTCGCCCTCGCTCACATTATTTAGCGTGGTGTTGCCCTCGCTCACATTATTTAGTGTGGTGTAGTATCGCCCTCGCTCACATTATTTAGTGTGGTGTCGCCCTCGCTCACATTATTTAGCGTGGTGTCGCCCTCGCTCACATTATTTAGTGTAGTATCGCCCTCGCTCACATTATTTAGTGTGGTGTTGCCCTCGCTCACATTATTTAGTGTGGTGTTGCCCTCGCTCACATTATTTAGTGTGGTGTAGTATCGCCCTCGCTCACATTATTTAGTGTGGTGTCGCCCTCGCTCACATTTAGTGTGGTGTCGCCCTCGCTCACATTATTTAGTGTAGTATCGCCCTCGCTCACATTATTTAGTGTGGTGTCGCCCTCGCTCACATTATTTAGTGTGGTGTTGCCCTCGCTCACATTATTTAGCGTGGTGTTGCCCTCGCTCACATTATTTAGTGTAGTATCGCCCTCGCTCACATTATTTAGTGTGGTGTCGCCCTCGCTCACATTATTTAGTGTAGTATCGCCCTCGCTCACATTATTTAGTGTGGTGTCGCCCTCGCTCACATTATTTAGTGTGGTGTCGCCCTCGCTCACATTATTTAGTGTGGTGTTGCCCTCGCTCACATTATTTAGTGTAGTATCGCCCTCGCTCACATTATTTAGTGTGGTGTCGCCCTCGCTCACATTATTTAGTGTAGTATCGCCCTCGCTCACATTATTTAGCGTGGTGTTGCCCTCGCTCACATTATTTAGTGTAGTATCGCCCTCGCTCACATTATTTAGTGTAGTATCGCCCTCGCTCACATTATTTAGCGTGGTGTTGCCCTCGCTCACATTATTTAGTGTGGTATCGCCCTCGCTCACATTATTTAGTGTGGTATCGCCCTCGCTCACATTATTTAGTGTGGTGTCGCCCTCGCTCACATTATTTAGTGTGGTGTCGCCCTCGCTCACATTATTTAGTGTGGTGTCGCCCTCGCTCACATTATTTAGTGTGGTATCGCCCTCGCTCACATTATTTAGTGTAGTATCACCCTCGCTCACATTATTTAGTGTAGTATCGCCCTCGCTCACATTATTTAGTGTGGTGTCGCCCTCGCTCACATTATTTAGCGTGGTGTCGCCCTCGCTCACATTATTTAGTGTAGTATCGCCCTCGCTCACATTATTTAGTGTGGTGTCGCCCTCGCTCACATTATTTAGTGTGGTGTAGTATCGCCCTCGCTCACATTATTTAGTGTGGTGTCGCCCTCGCTCACATTATTTAGCGTGGTGTCGCCCTCGCTCACATTATTTAGTGTAGTATCGCCCTCGCTCACATTATTTAGTGTGGTGTCGCCCTCGCTCACATTATTTAGTGTGGTGTAGTGTCGCCCTCGCTCACATTATTTAGTGTGGTGTCGCCCTCGCTCACATTATTTAGTGTGGTGTCGCCCTCGCTCACATTATTTAGTGTGGTGTCGCCCTCGCTCACATTATTTAGTGTGGTGTCGCCCTCACTCACATTATTTAGTGTGGTGTCGCCCTCGCTCACATTATTTAGTGTGGTGTCGCCCTCGCTCACATTATTTAGTGTGGTGTCGCCCTCACTCACATTATTTAGTGTGGTATCGCCCTCGCTCACATTATTTAGTGTGGTGTCGCCCTCGCTCACATTATTTAGTGTGGTGTCGCCCTCGCTCACATTATTTAGTGTAGTATCGCCCTCGCTCACATTATTTAGCGTGGTGTCGCCCTCGCTCACATTATTTAGTGTGGTGTCGCCCTCGCTCACATTATTTAGTGTAGTATCGCTCTCGCTCACATTATTTAGTGTGGTATCGCCCTCGCTCACATTATTTAGTGTGGTGTAGTGTCGCCCTCGCTCACATTATTTAGTGTGGTGTCGCCCTCGCTCACATTATTTAGTGTGGTATCGCCCTCGCTCACATTATTTAGTGTGGTGTAGTGTCGCCCTCGCTCACATTATTTAGTGTAGTGTCGCCCTCGCTCACATTATTTAGTGTGGTGTCGCCCTCGCTCACATTATTTAGTGTGGTATCGCCCTCGCTCACATTATTTAGTGTGGTGTCGCCCTCGCTCACATTATTTAGTGTGGTGTAATATCGCCCTCGCTCACATTATTTAGTGTGGTGTAGTGTCGCCCTCGCTCACATTATTTAGTGTGGTGTCGCCCTCGCTCACATTATTTAGTGTGGTGTCGCCCTCGCTCACATTATTTAGTGTGGTGTCGCCCTCGCTCACATTATTTAGTGTGGTGTCGCCCTCGCTCACATTATTTAGTGTGGTGTAGTATTGCCCTCGCTCACATTATTTAGTGTAGTATCGCCCTCGCTCACATTATTTAGTGTGGTGTCGCCCTCGCTCACATTATTTAGTGTGGTGTCGCCCTCGCTCACATTATTTAGTGTGGTATTGCCCTCGCTCACATTATTTAGTGTGGTGTCGCCCTCGCTCACATTATTTAGTGTGGTGTCGCCCTCGCTCACATTATTTAGTGTGGTGTCGCCCTCGCTCACATTATTTAGTGTGGTGTAGTATCACCCTCGCTCACATTATTTAGCGTGATGTCGCCCTCGCTCACATTATTTAGTGTGGTGTTGCCCTCGCTCACATTATTTAGTGTGGTGTCGCCCTCGCTCACATTATTTAGTGTGGTATCACCCTCGCTCACATTATTTAGTGTGGTATCACCCTCGCTCACATTATTTAGCGTGATGTCGCCCTCGCTCACATTATTTAGTGTGGTGTCGCCCTCGCTCACATTATTTAGTGTGGTGTCGCCCTCGCTCACATTATTTAGTGTGGTGTCGCCCTCGCTCACATTATTTAGTGTGGTGTCGCCCTCGCTCACATTATTTAGTGTGGTGTCGCCCTCGCTCACATTATTTAGCGTGGTGTCGCCCTCGCTCACATTTAGTGTGGTGTCGCCCTCGCTCACATTATTTAGTGTGGTGTCGCCCTCGCTCACATTATTTAGTGTGGTGTAGTATTGCCCTCGCTCACATTATTTAGTGTAGTATCGCCCTCGCTCACATTATTTAGTGTGGTGTCGCCCTCGCTCACATTATTTAGTGTGGTGTAGTATTGCCCTCGCTCACATTATTTAGTGTGGTGTCGCCCTCGCTCACATTATTTAGTGTGGTGTCGCCCTCGCTCACATTATTTAGTGTGGTGTTGCCCTCGCTCACATTATTTAGTGTGGTGTAGTATCGCCCTCGCTCACATTATTTAGTGTGGTGTCGCCCTCACTCACATTATTTAGTGTGGTGTCGCCCTCGCTCACATTATTTAGTGTGGTGTCGCCCTCGCTCACATTATTTAGTGTGGTGTAGTATTGCCCTCGCTCACATTATTTAGTGTGGTGTCGCCCTCGCTCACATTATTTAGTGTGGTGTCGCCCTCGCTCACATTATTTAGTGTGGTGTTGCCCTCGCTCACATTATTTAGTGTGGTGTAGTATCGCCCTCGCTCACATTATTTAGTGTGGTGTCGCCCTCACTCACATTATTTAGTGTGGTGTCGCCCTCGCTCACATTATTTAGTGTGGTGTCGCCCTCGCTCACATTATTTAGTGTGGTGTTGCCCTCGCTCACATTATTTAGTGTGGTGTAGTATCGCCCTCGCTCACATTATTTAGTGTGGTGTCGCCCTCACTCACATTATTTAGTGTGGTGTCGCCCTCACTCACATTATTTAGTGTGGTGTCGCCCTCGCTCACATTATTTAGTGTGGTGTTGCCCTCGCTCACATTATTTAGTGTGGTGTAGTATCGCCCTCGCTCACATTATTTAGTGTGGTGTCGCCCTCGCTCACATTATTTAGTGTAGTATCGCCCTCGCTCACATTATTTAGTGTGGTGTCGCCCTCGCTCACATTATTTAGTGTAGTATCGCCCTCGCTCACATTATTTAGCGTGGTGTTGCCCTCGCTCACATTATTTAGTGTGGTGTCGCCCTCGCTCACATTATTTAGTGTGGTGTAGTATCGCCCTCGCTCACATTATTTAGCGTGGTGTCGCCCTCGCTCACATTATTTAGTGTAGTATCGCACTCGCTCACATTATTTAGTGTAGTATCGCCCTCGCTCACATTATTTAGTGTGGTGTAGTATCACCCTCGCTCACATTATTTAGTGTAGTATCGCCCTCTTTCACATTATTTAGTGTGGTGTCGCCCTCGCTCACATTATTTAGTGTGGTGTTGCCCTCGCTCACATTATTTAGTGTGGTGTAGTATCGCCCTCGCTCACATTATTTAGTGTGATGTCGCCCTCGCTCACATTATTTAGTGTGGTGTTGCCCTCGCTCACATTATTTAGTGTGGTGTAGTATCGCCCTCGCTCACATTATTTAGTGTGGTGTCGCCCTCGCTCACATTATTTAGTGTAGTATCGCCCTCGCTCACATTATTTAGTGTGGTGTCGCCCTCGCTCACATTATTTAGTGTAGTATCGCCCTCGCTCACATTATTTAGCGTGGTGTTGCCCTCGCTCACATTATTTAGTGTGGTGTCGCCCTCGCTCACATTATTTAGTGTGGTGTAGTATCGCCCTCGCTCACATTATTTAGTGTGGTGTCGCCCTCGCTCACATTATTTAGCGTGGTGTCGCCCTCGCTCACATTATTTAGTGTAGTATCGCACTCGCTCACATTATTTAGTGTAGTATCGCCCTCGCTCACATTATTTAGTGTGGTGTAGTATCACCCTCGCTCACATTATTTTGTGTAGTATCGCCCTCTTTCACATTATTTAGTGTGGTGTCGCCCTCGCTCACATTATTTAGTGTGGTGTAGTGTCGCCCTCGCTCACATTATTTAGTGTGGTGTCGCCCTCGCTCACATTATTTAGTGTAGTATCGCCCTCGCTCACATTATTTAGTGTGGTATCACCCTCGCTCACATTATTTAGCGTGGTGTCGCCCTCGCTCACATTATTTAGTGTGGTGTCGCCCTCGCTCACATTATTTAGTGTGGTGTCGCCCTCGCTCACATTATTTAGTGTGGTATCGCCCTCGCTCACATTATTTAGTGTGGTGTCGCCCTCGCTCACATTATTTAGTGTGGTGTAGTATCGCCCTCGCTCACATTATTTAGTGTGGTGTCGCCCTCGCTCACATTATTTAGTGTGGTATCGCCCTCGCTCACATTATTTAGTGTGGTGTCGCCCTCGCTCACATTATTTAGTGTAGTATCGCCCTCGCTCACATTATTTAGTGTGGTGTCGCCCTCGCTCACATTATTTAGCGTGGTGTCGCCCTCGCTCACATTATTTAGTGTGGTATCGCCCTCGCTCACATTATTTAGTGTGGTGTCGCCCTCGCTCACATTATTTAGTGTGGTGTCGCCCTCGCTCACATTATTTAGTGTGGTGTCGCCCTCGCTCACATTATTTAGCGTGGTGTCGCCCTCGCTCACATTATTTAGTGTGGTGTCGCCCTCGCTCACATTATTTAGTGTGGTGTCGCCCTCGCTCACATTATTTAGTGTGGTATCGCCCTCGCTCACATTATTTAGTGTGGTGTCGCCCTCGCTCACATTATTTAGTGTGGTGTCGCCCTCGCTCACATTATTTAGTGTGGTGTCGCCCTCGCTCACATTATTTAGTGTGGTGTCGCCCTCGCTCACATTATTTAGCGTGGTGTCGCCCTCGCTCACATTATTTAGTGTGGTGTCGCCCTCGCTCACATTATTTAGTGTGGTGTCGCCCTCGCTCACATTATTTAGTGTGGTGTCACCCTCGCTCACATTATTTAGTGTGGTATTGCCCTCGCTCACATTATTTAGTGTGGTGTCGCCCTCGCTCACATTATTTAGTGTGGTGTCGCCCTCGCTCACATTATTTAGTGTAGTATCGCCCTCGCTCACATTATTTAGTGTGGTGTCGCCCTCGCTCACATTATTTAGTGTAGTATCGCCCTCGCTCACATTATTTAGTGTGGTGTCGCCCTCGCTCACATTATTTAGTGTGGTGTCGCCCTCGCTCACATTATTTAGTGTAGTATCGCCCTCGCTCACATTATTTAGTGTGGTGTCGCCCTCGCTCACATTATTTAGTGTGGTGTAGTATCGCCCTCGCTCACATTATTTAGTGTGGTGTCGCCCTCGCTCACCTTATTTAGTGTGGTGTCGCCCTTGCTCACATTATTTAGTGTAGTATCGCCCTCGCTCACATTATTTAGTGTGGTGTCGCCCTCGCTCACATTATTTAGTGTGGTGTAGTGTCGCCCTCGCTCACATTATTTAGCGTGGTGTCGCCCTCGCTCACATTATTTAGTGTAGTATCGCCCTCGCTCACATTATTTAGTGTGATGTCGCCCTCGCTCACATTATTTAGTGTAGTATTGCCCTCGCTCACATTATTTAGTGTGGTGTCGTCCTCGCTCACATTATTTAGTGTGGTGTCGCACTCGCTCACATTATTTAGTGTGGTGTCGCCCTCGCTCACATTATTTAGTGTGGTGTCGCCCTCGCTCACATTATTTAGCGTGGTGTCGCCCTCGCTCACATTATTTAGTGTGGTGTAGTATTGCCCTCGCTCACATTATTTAGTGTGGTGTAGTATTGCCCTCGCTCACATTATTTAGTGTGGTGTCGCCCTCGCTCACATTATTTAGTGTGGTGTCGCCCTCGCTCACATTATTTAGTGTGGTATCGCCCTCGCTCACATTATTTAGTGTGGTGTAGTATCGCCCTCGCTCACATTATTTAGTGTGGTGTAGTATCACCCTCGCTCACATTATTTAGTGTGGTGTAGTATCGCCCTCGCTCACATTATTTAGTGTGGTGTAGTATCGCCCTCGCTCACATTATTTAGTGTGGTGTCGCCCTCGCTCACATTATTTAGCGTGGTGTCGCCCTCGCTCACATTATTTAGTGTGGTGTAGTATCGCCCTCGCTCACATTATTTAGTGTGGTGTAGTATCGCCCTCGCTCACATTATTTAGTGTGGTGTCGCCCTCGCTCACATTATTTAGCGTGGTGTCGCCCTCGCTCACATTATTTAGTGTGGTGTCGCCCTCGCTCACATTATTTAGTGTAGTATCGCCCTCGCTCACATTATTTAGTGTGGTGTCGCCCTCGCTCACATTATTTAGTGTAGTATCGCCCTCGCTCACATTATTTAGTGTGGTGTTGCCCTCGCTCACATTATTTAGTGTGGTGTCGCCCTCGCTCACATTATTTAGTGTGGTGTAGTATTGCCCTCGCTCACATTATTTAGTGTGGTGTAGTATTGCCCTCGCTCACATTATTTAGTGTGGTGTAGTATCGCCCTCGCTCACATTATTTAGTGTGGTGTCGCCCTCGCTCACATTATTTAGCGTGGTGTCGCCCTCGCCCATATTATTTAGTGTGGTGTCGCCCTCGCTCACATTATTTAGTGTGGTGTCGCCCTCGCTCACATTATTTAGTGTGGTGTCGCCCTCGCTCACATTATTTAGTGTGGTGTCGCCCTCGCTCACATTATTTAGTGTAGTATCGCCCTCGCTCACATTATTTAGTGTGGTGTAGTATCGCCTTCGCTCACATTATTTAGCGTGGTGTCGCCCTCGCTCACATTATTTAGTGTGGTGTCGCCCTCGCTCACATTATTTAGTGTGGTGTAGTATCGCCCTCGCTCACATTATTTAGTGTGGTGTAGTATCGCCTTCGCTCACATTATTTAGCGTGGTGTCGCCCTCGCTCACATTATTTAGTGTGGTGTCGCCCTCGCTCACATTATTTAGTGTGGTGTCGCCCTCGCTCACATTATTTAGTGTGGTGTAGTATCGCCCTCGCTCACATTATTTAGTGTAGTATCGCCCTCGCTCACATTATTTAGTGTGGTGTCGCCCTCGCTCACATTATTTAGTGTGGTGTAGTATTGCCCTCGCTCACATTATTTAGCGTGGTGTCGCCCTCGCTCACATTATTTAGTGTGGTGTCGCCCTCGCTCACATTATTTAGTGTGGTATCACCCTCGCTCACATTATTTAGTGTGGTGTCGCCCTCGCTCACATTATTTAGTGTGGTGTCGCCCTCTCTCACATTATTTAGTGTGGTATCGCCCTCGCTCACATTATTTAGTGTGGTGTCGCCCTCGCTCACATTATTTAGTGTGGTGTCGCCCTCTCTCACATTATTTAGTGTGGTGTCGCCCTCGCTCACATTATTTAGTGTGATGTCGCCCTCGCTCACATTAGTTAGTGTGGTGTCGCCCTCGCTCACATTATTTAGTGTGGTGTCGCCCTCGCTCACATTATTTAGTGTGGTGTCGCCCTCGCTCACATTATTTAGTGTGGTGTCGCCCTCGCTCACATTATTTAGTGTGGTGTCGCCCTCGCTCACATTATTTAGTGTGGTGTCGCCCTCGCTCACATTATTTAGTGTGGTGTCGCCCTCGCTCACATTATTTAGAGTGGTGTCGCCCTCGCTCACATTATTTAGTGTGGTGTAGTATCGCCCTCGCTCACATTATTTAGTGTGGTGTCGCCCTCGCTCACATTATTTAGTGTGGTGTCGCCCTCGCTCACATTATTTAGTGTAGTGTTGCCCTCGCTCACATTATTTAGTGTGGTGTCGCCCTCGCTCACATTATTTAGTGTAGTATCGCCCTCGCTCACATTATTTAGTGTAGTGTTGCCCTCGCTCACATTATTTAGTGTAGTATCACCCTCGCTCACATTATTTAGCGTGGTGTCGCCCTCGCTCACATTATTTAGTGTGGTGTCGCCCTCGCTCACATTATTTAGTGTAGTATCGCCCTCGCTCACATTATTTAGTGTGGTGTCGCCCTCTCTCACATTATTTAGTGTGGTATCGCCCTCGCTCACATTATTTAGTGTGGTGTCGCCCTCGCTCACATTATTTAGTGTAGTGTAGTATTGCCCTCGCTCACATTATTTAGTGTAGTGTTGCCCTCGCTCACATTAGTGTAGTATCGCCCTCGCTCACATTATTTAGTGTAGTATCGCCCTCGCTCACCTTATTTAGTGTAGTATCGCCCTCGCTCACATTATTTAGTGTGGTGTAGTGTCGCCCTCGCTCACATTATTTAGTGTGGTGTCGCCCTCGCTCACATTATTTAGTGTGGTGTCGCCCTCGCTCACATTATTTAGTGTGGTATCGCCCTCGCTCACATTATTTAGTGTGGTGTCGCCCTCGCTCACATTATTTAGTGTGGTGTCGCCCTCGCTCACATTATTTAGTGTGGTATCGCCCTCGCTCACATTATTTAGTGTGGTGTTGCCCTCGCTCACATTATTTAGTGTAGTGTAGTATCGCCCTCGCTCACATTATTTAGTGTGGTGTCGCCCTCGCTCACATTATTTAGTGTGGTGTAGTATTGCCCTCGCTCACATTATTTAGTGTGGTGTAGTATCGCCCTCGCTCACATTATTTAGTGTGGTGTAGTATCGCCGTCGCTCACATTATTTAGTGTGGTATCGCCCTCGCTCACATTATTTAGTGTGGTGTAGTATCACCCTCGCTCACATTATTTAGTGTGGTGTAGTATCGCCCTCGCTCACATTATTTAGTGTGGTATCGCCCTCGCTCACATTATTTAGTGTGGTGTAGTATCGCCCTCGCTCACATTATTTAGTGTGGTGTCGCCCTCGCTCACATTATTTAGTGTGGTGTAGTATTGCCCTCGCTCACATTATTTAGTGTGGTGTCGCCCTCGCTCACATTATTTAGTGTGGTGTCGCCCTCGCTCACATTATTTAGTGTGGTGTCGCCCTCGCTCACATTATTTAGCGTGGTGTCGCCCTCGCTCACATTATTTAGTGTGGTGTCGCCCTCGCTCACATTATTTAGTGTGGTGTCGCCCTCACTCACATTATTTAGTGTGGTGTCGCCCTCGCTCACATTATTTAGTGTAGTATCGCCCTCGCTCACATTATTTAGTGTGGTGTCGCCCTCGCTCACATTATTTAGTGTGGTATCGCCCTCGCTCACATTATTTAGTGTGGTGTCGCCCTCGCTCACATTATTTAGTGTGGTGTCGCCCTCGCTCACATTATTTAGTGTGGTATCACCCTCGCTCACATTATTTAGTGTGGTATCGCCCTCGCTCACATTATTTAGTGTGGTGTCGCCCTCGCTCACATTATTTAGTGTGGTGTAGTATCGCCCTCGCTCACATTATTTAGTGTGGTGTCGCCCTCGCTCACCTTATTTAGTGTGGTGTCGCCCTTGCTCACATTATTTAGTGTAGTATCGCCCTCGCTCACATTATTTAGTGTGGTGTCGCCCTCGCTCACATTATTTAGTGTGGTGTAGTGTCGCCCTCGCTCACATTATTTAGCGTGGTGTCGCCCTCGCTCACATTATTTAGTGTAGTATCGCCCTCGCTCACATTATTTAGTGTGATGTCGCCCTCGCTCACATTATTTAGTGTAGTATTGCCCTCGCTCACATTATTTAGTGTGGTGTCGTCCTCGCTCACATTATTTAGTGTGGTGTCGCCCTCGCTCACATTATTTAGTGTGGTGTCGCCCTCGCTCACATTATTTAGTGTGGTGTCGCCCTCGCTCACATTATTTAGCGTGGTGTCGCCCTCGCTCACATTATTTAGTGTGGTGTAGTATTGCCCTCGCTCACATTATTTAGTGTGGTGTAGTATTGCCCTCGCTCACATTATTTAGTGTGGTGTCGCCCTCGCTCACATTATTTAGTGTGGTGTCGCCCTCGCTCACATTATTTAGTGTGGTATCGCCCTCGCTCACATTATTTAGTGTGGTGTAGTATCGCCCTCGCTCACATTATTTAGTGTGGTGTAGTATCACCCTCGCTCACATTATTTAGTGTGGTGTAGTATCGCCCTCGCTCACATTATTTAGTGTGGTGTAGTATCGCCCTCGCTCACATTATTTAGTGTGGTGTCGCCCTCGCTCACATTATTTAGCGTGGTGTCGCCCTCGCTCACATTATTTAGTGTGGTGTAGTATCGCCCTCGCTCACATTATTTAGTGTGGTGTCGCCCTCGCTCACATTATTTAGTGTGGTGTCGCCCTCGCTCACATTATTTAGCGTGGTGTCGCCCTCGCTCACATTATTTAGTGTGGTGTTGCCCTCGCTCACATTATTTAGTGTGGTGTCGCCCTCGCTCACATTATTTAGTGTGGTGTAGTATTGCCCTCGCTCACATTATTTAGTGTGGTGTAGTATTGCCCTCGCTCACAATATTTAGTGTGGTGTAGTATTGCCCTCGCTCACATTATTTAGTGTGGTGTAGTATCGCCCTCGCTCACATTATTTAGTGTGGTGTCGCCCTCGCTCACATTATTTAGCGTGGTGTCGCCCTCGCCCATATTATTTAGTGTGGTGTCGCCCTCGCTCACATTATTTAGTGTGGTGTCGCCCTCGCTCACATTATTTAGTGTGGTGTCGCCCTCGCTCACATTATTTAGTGTGGTATCGCCCTCGCTCACATTATTTAGTGTGGTGTAGTATCGCCCTCGCTCACATTATTTAGTGTGGTGTAGTATCGCCCTCGCTCACATTATTTAGTGTGGTGTCGCCCTCGCTCACATTATTTAGTGTAGTATCGCCCTCGCTCACATTATTTAGTGTGGTGTAGTATCGCCTTCGCTCACATTATTTAGCGTGGTGTCGCCCTCGCTCACATTATTTAGTGTGGTGTCGCCCTCGCTCACATTATTTAGCGTGGTGTCGCCCTTGCTCACATTATTTAGAGTGGTGTCGCCCTCGCTCACATTATTTAGTGTAGTATCGCCCTCGCTCACATTATTTAGTGTGGTGTCGCCCTCGCTCACATTATTTAGTGTAGTATCGCCCTCGCTCACATTATTTAGTGTGGTGTCGCCCTCGCTCACATTATTTAGCGTGGTGTCGCCCTCGCTCACATTATTTAGTGTGGTGTCGCCCTCGCTCACATTATTTAGTGTGGTGTCGCCCTCGCTCACATTATTTAGTGTGGTGTAGTATTGCCCTCGCTCACATTATTTAGTGTAGTATCGCCCTCGCTCACATTATTTAGTGTAGTATCGCCCTCGCTCACATTATTTAGTGTGGTGTAGTATCGCCTTCGCTCACATTATTTAGCGTGGTGTCGCCCTCGCTCACATTATTTAGTGTGGTGTCGCCCTCGCTCACATTATTTAGTGTGGTGTCGCCCTCGCTCACATTATTTAGTGTGGTGTAGTATCGCCCTCGCTCACATTATTTAGTGTAATATCGCCCTCGCTCACATTATTTAGTGTGGTGTCGCCCTCGCTCACATTATTTAGTGTGGTGTCGCCCTCGCTCACATTATTTAGTGTGGTGTAGTATCGCCCTCGCTCACATTATTTAGTGTAATATCGCCCTCGCTCACATTATTTAGTGTGGTGTCGCCCTCGCTCACATTATTTAGTGTTGTGTAGTATTGCCCTCGCTCACATTATTTAGCGTGGTGTCGCCCTCGCTCACATTATTTAGTGTGGTATCGCCCTCGCTCACATTATTTAGTGTGGTGTCGCCCTCGCTCACATTATTTAGTGTGGTGTCGCCCTCTCTCACATTATTTAGTGTGGTGTCGCCCTCGCTCACATTATTTAGTGTGATGTCGCCCTCTCTCACATTATTTAGTGTGGTGTCGCCCTCGCTCACATTATTTAGTGTGATGTCGCCCTCGCTCACATTATTTAGTGTAGTATCGCCCTCGCTCACATTATTTAGTGTGGTGTAGTATTGCCCTCGCTCACATTATTTAGTGTGGTGTCGCCCTCGCTCACATTATTTAGTGTGGTATCGCCCTCGCTCACATTATTTAGTGTGGTGTCGCCCTCGCTCACATTATTTAGTGTGGTGTCGCCCTCGCTCACATTATTTAGTGTGGTGTAGTATCGCCCTCGCTCACATTATTTAGTGTGGTATCGCCCTCGCTCACATTATTTAGTGTGGTGTAGTATCACCCTCGCTCACATTATTTAGTGTGGTATCGCCCTCGCTCACATTATTTAGTGTGGTGTAGTATCGCCCTCGCTCACATTATTTAGTGTGGTGTCGCCCTCGCTCACATTATTTAGTGTGGTGTAGTATCGCCCTCGCTCACATTATTTAGTGTGGTGTCGCCCTCGCTCACATTATTTAGCGTGGTGTCGCCCTCGCTCACATTATTTAGTGTGGTGTTGCCCTCGCTCACATTATTTAGTGTGGTGTCGCCCTCGCTCACATTATTTAGTGTGGTGTAGTATTGCCCTCGCTCACATTATTTAGCGTGGTATCGCCCTCGCTCACATTATTTAGTGTGGTGCCGCCCTCGCTCACATTATTTAGTGTGGTGTCGCCCTCGCTCACATTATTTAGTGTGGTGTCGCCCTCGCTCACATTATTTAGTGTGGTGTCGCCCTCGCTCACATTATTTAGTGTGGTGTAGTATCGCCCTCGCTCACATTATTTAGTGTGGTGTCGCCCTCGCTCACATTATTTAGTGTGGTGTAGTATCGCCCTCGCTCACATTATTTAGTGTGGTGTCGCCCTCGCTCACATTATTTAGTGTGGTGTCGCCCTCGCTCACATTATTTAGTGTAGTATCGCCCTCGCTCACATTATTTAGTGTAGTATCGCCCTCGCTCACATTATTTAGTGTAGTATCGCCCTCGCTCACATTATTTAGTGTAGTATCGCCCTCGCTCACATTATTTAGCGTGGTGTCGCCCTCGCTCACATTATTTAGTGTGGTGTCGCCCTCGCTCACATTATTTAGCGTGGTGTCGCCCTCGCTCACATTATTTAGTGTGGTATCGCCCTCGCTCACATTATTTAGTGTGGTGTCGCCCTCGCTCACATTATTTAGTGTGGTATCGCCCTCGCTCACATTATTTAGTGTAGTATCGCCCTCGCTCACATTATTTAGTGTGGTGTCGCCCTCGCTCACATTATTTAGCGTGGTGTCGCCCTCGCTCACATTATTTAGCGTGGTGTCGCCCTCGCTCACATTATTTAGTGTGGTGTAGTATCGCCCTCGCTCACATTATTTAGCGTGGTGTTGCCCTCGCTCACATTATTTAGTGTGGTGTCGCCCTCGCTCACATTATTTAGCGTGGTATCGCCCTCGCTCATATTATTTAGCGTGGTGTCGCCCTCGCTCACATTATTTAGTGTGGTGTCGCCCTCGCTCACATTATTTAGTGTGGTGTCGCCCTCGCTCACATTATTTAGTGTGGTATCGCCCTCGCTCACATTATTTAGTGTGGTGTCGCCCTCGCTCACATTATTTAGTGTGGTGTCGCCCTCGCTCACATTATTTAGCGTGGTGTCGCCCTCGCTCACATTATTTAGTGTGGTGTCGCCCTCGCTCACATTATTTAGTGTGGTGTCGCCCTCGCTCACATTATTTAGTGTGGTGTCGCCCTCGCTCACATTATTTAGTGTGGTGTCGCCCTCGCTCACATTATTTAGTGTGGTGTCGCCCTCGCTCACATTATTTAGTGTGGTGTCGCCCTCGCTCACATTATTTAGTGTGGTGTCGCCCTCGCTCACATTATTTAGTGTGGTGTCGCCCTCGCTCACATTATTTAGCGTGGTGTCGCCCTCGCTCACATTATTTAGTGTGGTGTCGCCCTCGCTCACATTATTTAGTGTGGTGTCGCCCTCACTCACATTATTTAGTGTGGTGTCGCCCTCGCTCACATTATTTAGTGTAGTATCGCCCTCGCTCACATTATTTAGTGTGGTGTCGCCCTCGCTCACATTATTTAGTGTGGTATCGCCCTCGCTCACATTATTTAGTGTGGTGTCGCCCTCGCTCACATTATTTAGTGTAGTATCGCCCTCGCTCACATTATTTAGTGTGGTGTCGCCCTCGCTCACATTATTTAGTGTGGTGTAGTATCGCCCTCGCTCACATTATTTAGTGTGGTGTCGCCCTCGCTCACCTTATTTAGTGTGGTGTCGCCCTTGCTCACATTATTTAGTGTAGTATCGCCCTCGCTCACATTATTTAGTGTGGTGTCGCCCTCGCTCACATTATTTAGTGTGGTGTAGTGTCGCCCTCGCTCACATTATTTAGTGTGGTGTCGCCCTCGCTCACATTATTTAGTGTAGTATCGCCCTCGCTCACATTATTTAGTGTGATGTCGCCCTCGCTCACATTATTTAGTGTAGTATTGCCCTCGCTCACATTATTTAGTGTAGTATCGCCCTCGCTCACATTATTTAGTGTGGTGTCGCCCTCGCTCACATTATTTAGTGTGGTATCGCCCTCGCTCACATTATTTAGTGTGGTGTCGCCCTCTCTCACATTATTTAGTGTAGTGTCGCCCTCGCTCACATTATTTAGTGTGGTGTCGCCCTCTCTCACATTATTTAGTGTGGTATCGCCCTCGCTCACATTATTTAGTGTGGTGTCGCCCTCGCTCACATTATTTAGTGTAGTGTAGTATTGCCCTCGCTCACATTATTTAGTGTAGTGTTGCCCTCGCTCACATTAGTGTAGTATCGCCCTCGCTCACATTATTTAGTGTAGTATCGCCCTCGCTCACCTTATTTAGTGTAGTATCGCCCTCGCTCACATTATTTAGTGTGGTGTCGCCCTCGCTCACATTATTTAGTGTGGTATCGCCCTCGCTCACATTATTTAGTGTGGTGTAGTGTCGCCCTCGCTCACATTATTTAGCGTGGTGTCGCCCTCGCTCACATTATTTAGTGTGGTATCGCCCTCGCTCACATTATTTAGTGTGGTGTCGCCCTCGCTCACATTATTTAGTGTGGTGTCGCCCTCGCTCACCTTATTTAGTGTGGTGTCGCCCTTGCTCACATTATTTAGTGTAGTATCGCCCTCGCTCACATTATTTAGTGTGGTGTCGCCCTCGCTCACATTATTTAGTGTGGTGTCGCCCTCGCTCACATTATTTAGTGTAGTATCGCCCTTGCTCACATTATTTAGTGTGGTGTCGCCCTCGCTCACATTATTTAGTGTAGTGTAGTATCGCCCTCGCTCACATTATTTAGTGTAGTGTTGCCCTCGCTCACATTAGTGTAGTATCGCCCTCGCTCACATTATTTAGTGTGGTGTCGCCCTCGCTCACATTATTTAGTGTAGTATCGCCCTCGCTCACATTATTTAGTGTGGTATCGCCCTCGCTCACATTATTTAGTGTGGTGTCGCCCTCGCTCACATTATTTAGTGTGGTGTCGCCCTCGCTCACATTATTTAGTGTGGTGTCGCCCTCGCTCACATTATTTAGTGTAGTGTCGCCCTCGCTCACATTATTTAGTGTGGTGTCGCCCTCTCTCACATTATTTAGTGTGGTATCGCCCTCGCTCACATTATTTAGTGTGGTGTCGCCCTCGCTCACATTATTTAGTGTAGTGTAGTATTGCCCTCGCTCACATTATTTAGTGTAGTGTTGCCCTCGCTCACATTAGTGTAGTATCGCCCTCGCTCACATTATTTAGTGTAGTATCGCCCTCGCTCACCTTATTTAGTGTAGTATCGCCCTCGCTCACATTATTTAGTGTGGTGTAGTGTCGCCCTCGCTCACATTATTTAGTGTGGTGTCGCCCTCGCTCACATTATTTAGTGTGGTATCGCCCTCGCTCACATTATTTAGTGTGGTGTAGTGTCGCCCTCGCTCACATTATTTAGCGTGGTGTCGCCCTCGCTCACATTATTTAGTGTGGTATCGCCCTCGCTCACATTATTTAGTGTGGTGTCGCCCTCGCTCACATTATTTAGTGTGGTGTCGCCCTCGCTCACCTTATTTAGTGTGGTGTCGCCCTTGCTCACATTATTTAGTGTAGTATCGCCCTCGCTCACATTATTTAGTGTGGTGTCGCCCTCGCTCACATTATTTAGTGTGGTGTAGTGTCGCCCTCGCTCACATTATTTAGCGTGGTGTCGCCCTCGCTCACATTATTTAGTGTGGTATCGCCCTCGCTCACATTATTTAGTGTGGTGTCGCCCTCGCTCACATTATTTAGTGTAGTATCGCCCTCGCTCACCTTATTTAGTGTAGTATCGCCCTCGCTCACATTATTTAGTGTGGTGTAGTGTCGCCCTCGCTCACATTATTTAGTGTGGTGTCGCCCTCGCTCACATTATTTAGTGTAGTATCGCCCTCGCTCACATTATTTAGTGTGGTGTAGTGTCGCCCTCGCTCACATTATTTAGTGTGGTGTCGCCCTCGCTCACATTATTTAGTGTGGTGTTGCCCTCGCTCACATTATTTAGCGTGGTGTCGCCCTCGCTCACATTATTTAGTGTGGTGTAGTGTCGCCCTCGCTCACATTATTTAGCGTGGTGTCGCCCTCGCTCACATTATTTAGTGTGGTATCGCCCTCGCTCACATTATTTAGTGTGGTGTCGCCCTCGCTCACATTATTTAGTGTGGTGTCGCCCTCGCTCACCTTATTTAGTGTGGTGTCGCCCTTGCTCACATTATTTAGTGTAGTATCGCCCTCGCTCACATTATTTAGTGTGGTGTAGTGTCGCCCTCGCTCACATTATTTAGTGTGGTGTAGTGTCGCCCTCGCTCACATTATTTAGCGTGGTGTCGCCCTCGCTCACATTATTTAGTGTAGTATCGCCCTCGCTCACATTATTTAGTGTGATGTCGCCCTCGCTCACATTATTTAGTGTAGTATTGCCCTCGCTCACATTATTTAGTGTAGTATCGCCCTCGCTCACATTATTTAGTGTGGTGTCGCCCTCGCTCACATTATTTAGTGTGGTGTCGCCCTCGCTCACATTATTTAGTGTGGTGTCGCCCTCGCTCACATTATTTAGCGTGGTGTCGCCCTCGCTCACATTATTTAGTGTAGTATCGCCCTCGCTCACATTATTTAGTGTAGTATCGCCCTCGCTCACATTATTTAGTGTAGTATCGCCCTCGCTCACATTATTTAGTGTGGTGTAGTATCGCCTTCGCTCACATTATTTAGCGTGGTGTCGCCCTCGCTCACATTATTTAGTGTGGTGTCGCCCTCGCTCACATTATTTAGTGTGGTGTCGCCCTCGCTCACATTATTTAGTGTGGTGTAGTATCGCCCTCGCTCACATTATTTAGTGTGGTGTCGCCCTCGCTCACATTATTTAGTGTGGTGTAGTATTGCCCTCGCTCACATTATTTAGCGTGGTGTCGCCCTCGCTCACATTATTTAGTGTGGTATCGCCCTCGCTCACATTATTTAGTGTGGTGTCGCCCTCGCTCACATTATTTAGTGTGATGTCGCCCTCGCTCACATTATTTAGTGTGGTGTCGCCCTCGCTCACATTATTTAGTGTGGTATCGCCCTCGCTCACATTATTTAGTGTGATGTCGCCCTCGCTCACATTATTTAGCGTGGTGTCGCCCTCGCTCACATTATTTAGTGTGGTATCGCCCTCGCTCACATTATTTAGCGTGGTGTCGCCCTCGCTCACATTATTTAGTGTGGTATCGCCCTCGCTCACATTATTTAGTGTGATGTCGCCCTCGCTCACATTATTTAGTGTGGTGTCGCCCTCGCTCACATTATTTAGTGTGGTGTCGCCCTCGCTCACATTATTTAGTGTGGTGTCGCCCTCGCTCACATTATTTAGTGTGGTGTCACCCTCGCTCACATTATTTAGTGTGGTATCGCCCTCGCTCACATTATTTAGTGTGGTGTCGCCCTCGCTCACATTATTTAGTGTGGTGTCGCCCTCGCTCACATTATTTAGTGTGGTGTCGCCCTCGCTCACATTATTTAGTGTGGTGTCGCCCTCGCTCACATTATTTAGTGTGGTGTCGCCCTCGCTCACATTATTTAGTGTAGTATCGCCCTTGCTCACATTATTTAGAGTGGTGTCGCCCTCGCTCACATTATTTAGTGTAGTGTTGCCCTCGCTCACATTATTTAGTGTGGTGTCGCCCTCGCTCACATTATTTAGTGTAGTATCGCCCTCGCTCACATTATTTAGTGTAGTGTTGCCCTCGCTCACATTATTTAGTGTAGTATCACCCTCGCTCACATTATTTAGCGTGGTGTCGCCCTCGCTCACATTATTTAGTGTGGTGTCGCCCTCGCTCACATTATTTAGTGTAGTATCGCCCTCGCTCACATTATTTAGTGTGGTGTCGCCCTCGCTCACATTATTTAGTGTGGTGTAGTATCGCCCTCGCTCACATTATTTAGTGTGGTGTCGCCCTCGCTCACATTATTTAGTGTGGTGTCGCCCTCTCTCACATTATTTAGTGTGGTATCGCCCTCGCTCACATTATTTAGTGTGGTGTCGCCCTCGCTCACATTATTTAGTGTGGTGTCGCCCTCGCTCACATTATTTAGTGTAGTGTTGCCCTCGCTCACATTAGTGTAGTATCGCCCTCGCTCACATTATTTAGTGTAGTATCGCCCTCGCTCACCTTATTTAGTGTAGTATCGCCCTCGCTCACATTATTTAGTGTGGTGTAGTGTCGCCCTCGCTCACATTATTTAGTGTGGTGTCGCCCTCGCTCACATTATTTAGTGTGGTATCGCCCTCGCTCACATTATTTAGTGTGGTGTCGCCCTCGCTCACATTATTTAGTGTGGTGTCGCCCTCGCTCACATTATTTAGTGTGGTGTAGTATCGCCGTCGCTCACATTATTTAGTGTGGTATCGCCCTCGCTCACATTATTTAGTGTGGTGTCGCCCTCGCTCACATTATTTAGTGTGGTGTAGTATCGCCCTCGCTCACATTATTTAGTGTGGTATCGCCCTCGCTCACATTATTTAGTGTGGTGTAGTATCGCCCTCGCTCACATTATTTAGTGTGGTGTCGCCCTCGCTCACATTATTTAGTGTGGTGTAGTATCGCCCTCGCTCACATTATTTAGTGTGGTGTCGCCCTCGCTCACATTATTTAGTGTGGTATCGCCCTCGCTCACATTATTTAGTGTGGTGTCGCCCTCGCTCACATTATTTAGTGTGGTGTAGTATTGCCCTCGCTCACATTATTTAGTGTGGTGTAGTATCGCCCTCGCTCACATTATTTAGTGTGGTGTCGCCCTCGCTCACATTATTTAGTGTGGTGTAGCCCTCGCTCACATTATTTAGTGTGGTGTCGCCCTCGCTCACATTATTTAGTGTGGTATCGCCCTCGCTCACATTATTTAGTGTGGTGTAGTATCGCCCTCGCTCACATTATTTAGTGTGGTGTCACCCTCGCTCACATTATTTAGTGTGGTGTCGCCCTCGCTCACATTATTTAGTGTGGTGTTGCCCTCGCTCACATTATTTAGTGTGGTGTCGCCCTCGCTCACATTATTTAGTGTGGTGTAGTATTGCCCTCGCTCACATTATTTAGCGTGGTATCGCCCTCGCTCACATTATTTAGTGTGGTGCCGCCCTCGCTCACATTATTTAGTGTGGTGTCGCCCTCGCTCACATTATTTAGTGTGGTGTCGCCCTCGCTCACATTATTTAGTGTGGTGTCGCCCTCGCTCACATTATTTAGTGTGGTGTAGTATCGCCCTCGCTCACATTATTTAGTGTGGTGTCGCCCTCGCTCACATTATTTAGTGTGGTGTCGCCCTCGCTCACATTATTTAGTGTAGTATCGCCCTCGCTCACATTATTTAGTGTAGTATCGCCCTCGCTCACATTATTTAGTGTAGTATCGCCCTCGCTCACATTATTTAGTGTAGTATCGCCCTCGCTCACATTATTTAGTGTAGTATCGCCCTCGCTCACATTATTTAGCGTGGTGTCGCCCTCGCTCACATTATTTAGCGTGGTGTCGCCCTCGCTCACATTATTTAGTGTGGTATCGCCCTCGCTCACATTATTTAGTGTGGTGTCGCCCTCGCTCACATTATTTAGTGTGGTGTCGCCCTCTCTCACATTATTTAGTGTGGTGTCGCCCTCGCTCACATTATTTAGTGTGGTGTCGCCCTCGCTCACATTATTTAGTGTGATGTCGCCCTCGCTCACATTATTTAGTGTGGTGTCGCCCTCGCTCACATTATTTAGTGTGGTGTCGCCCTCGCTCACATTATTTAGTGTGGTGTCGCCCTCGCTCACATTATTTAGTGTGGTGTCGCCCTTGCTCACATTATTTAGAGTGGTGTCGCCCTCGCTCACATTATTTAGTGTGGTGTCGCCCTCGCTCACATTATTTAGTGTAGTATCGCCCTCGCTCACATTATTTAGTGTAGTATCGCCCTCGCTCACATTATTTAGTGTAGTGTCGCCCTCGCTCACATTATTTAGTGTAGTGTCGCCCTCGCTCACATTATTTAGCGTGGTGTCGCCCTCGCTCACATTATTTAGCGTGGTGTCGCCCTCGCTCACATTATTTAGTGTGGTGTCGCCCTCGCTCACATTATTTAGCGTGGTATCGCCCTCGCTCACATTATTTAGTGTAGTATCGCCCTCGCTCACATTATTTAGTGTGGTGTGGTATCGCCCTCGCTCACATTATTTAGTGTGGTGTCGCCCTCGCTCACATTATTTAGTGTGGTGTAGTATCGCCCTCGCTCACATTATTTAGTGTAGTATCGCCCTCGCTCACATTATTTAGCGTGGTGTCGCCCTCGCTCACATTATTTAGTGTGGTGTCGCCCTCGCTCACATTATTTAGTGTGGTGTAATATCGCCCTCGCTCACATTATTTAGTGTGGTGTCACCCTCGCTCACATTATTTAGTGTGGTGTCGCCCTCGCTCACATTATTTAGTGTGGTGTCGCCCTCGCTCACCTTATTTAGTGTGGTGTGGTGTCGCCCTCGCTCACCTTATTTAGTGTAGTATCGCCCTCGCTCACATTATTTAGTGTGGTGTCGCCCTCGCTCACATTATTTAGTGTGGTGTCGCCCTCGCTCACATTATTTAGTGTGGTATCGCCCTCGCTCACATTATTTAGTGTGGTGTAGTATCGCCCACGCTCACATTATTTAGTGTAGTGTCGCCCTCGCTCACATTATTTAGTGTGGTATCGCCCTCGCTCACATTATTTAGTGTAGTATCGCCCTCGCTCACATTATTTAGTGTAGTATCGCCCTCGCTCACATTATTTAGTGTGGTGTCGCCCTCGCTCACATTATTTAGTGTGGTGTAATATCGCCCTCGCTCACATTATTTAGTGTGGTGTCACCCTCGCTCACATTATTTAGTGTGGTGTCGCCCTCGCTCACCTTATTTAGTGTGGTGTGGTATCGCCCTCGCTCACATTATTTAGTGTGGTGTCGCCCTCGCTCACATTATTTAGTGTGGTGTCGCCCTCGCTCACATTATTTAGTGTGGTGTCGCCCTCGCTCACCTTATTTAGTGTGGTGTGGTATCGCCCTCGCTCACATTATTTAGTGTAGTATCGCCCTCGCTCACATTATTTAGTGTGGTGTCGCCCTCGCTCACATTATTTAGTGTGGTGTCGCCCTCGCTCACATTATTTAGTGTGGTGTCGCCCTCGCTCACATTATTTAGTGTGGTGTCGCCCTCGCTCACCTTATTTAGTGTGGTGTGGTATCGCCCTCGCTCACATTATTTAGTGTAGTATCGCCCTCGCTCACATTATTTAGCGTGGTGTCGCCCTCGCTCACATTATTTAGTGTGGTGTCGCCCTCGCTCACATTATTTAGTGTGGTGTCGCCCTCGCTCACATTATTTAGTGTGGTGTCGCCCTCGCTCACATTATTTAGTGTGGTGTCGCCCTCGCTCACATTATTTAGTGTGGTATCGCCCTCGCTCACATTATTTAGTGTGGTGTCGCCCTCGCTCACATTATTTAGTGTAGTATCACCCTCGCTCACATTATTTAGTGTGGTGTCGCCCTCGCTCACATTATTTAGTGTGGTGTCGCCCTCGCTCACATTATTTAGTGTAGTATCGCCCTCGCTCACATTATTTAGCGTGGTGTCGCCCTCGCTCACATTATTTAGTGTAGTATCGCCCTCGCTCACATTATTTAGTGTGGTGTCGCCCTCGCTCACATTATTTAGTGTGGTGTCGCCCTCGCTCACATTATTTAGTGTGGTGTCGCCCTCGCTCACATTATTTAGTGTAGTATCGCCCTCGCTCACATTATTTAGTGTAGTATCGCCCTCGCTCACATTATTTACTGTAGTATTGCCCTCGCTCACATTATTTAGTGTGGTGTCGCCCTCGCTCACATTATTTAGTGTGGTATCGCCCTCGCTCACATTATTTAGTGTGGTGTCGCCCTCGCTCACATTATTTACTGTAGTATTGCCCTCGCTCACATTATTTAGTGTGGTGTCGCCCTCGCTCACATTATTTACTGTAGTATTGCCCTCGCTCACATTATTTAGTGTGGTGTCGCCCTCGCTCACATTATTTAGTGTGGTGTCGCCCTCGCTCACATTATTTAGTGTGGTGTCGCCCTCGCTCACATTATTTACTGTAGTATTGCCCTCGCTCACATTATTTAGTGTGGTGTCGCCCTCGCTCACATTATTTAGTGTGGTATCGCCCTCGCTCACATTATTTAGTGTGGTGTCGCCCTCGCTCACATTATTTACTGTAGTATTGCCCTCGCTCACATTATTTAGTGTGGTGTCGCCCTCGCTCACATTATTTACTGTAGTATTGCCCTCGCTCACATTATTTAGTGTGGTGTCGCCCTCGCTCACATTATTTAGCGTGATGTCGCCCTCGCTCACATTATTTAGTGTGGTGTCGCCCTCGCTCACATTATTTAGTGTGGTGTCGCCCTCGCTCACATTATTTAGTGTGGTGTCGCCCTCGCTCACATTATTTAGTGTGGTGTCGCCCTCGCTCACATTATTTAGCGTGATGTCGCCCTCGCTCACATTATTTAGTGTGGTGTCGCCCTCGCTCACATTATTTAGTGTGGTGTCGCCCTCGCTCACATTATTTAGTGTGGTGCCGCCCTCGCTCACATTATTTAGTGTAGTATCGCCCTCGCTCACATTATTTAGTGTAGTATCGCCCTCGCTCACATTATTTAGTGTAGTATCGCTCTCGCTCACATTATTTAGTGTGGTGTCGCCCTCGCTCACATTATTTAGTGTGGTGTAGTATCGCCCTCGCTCACATTATTTAGTGTGGTGTCGCCCTCGCTCACATTATTTAGTGTAGTATCGTCCTCGCTCACATTATTTAGTGTAGTATCGCCCTCGCTCACATTATTTAGTGTGGTGTAGTATCGCCCTCGCTCACATTATTTAGTGTGGTGTAGTATCGCCCTCGCTCACATTATTTAGTGTAGTATCACCCTCGCTCACATTATTTAGTGTGGTGTCGCCCTCGCTCACATTATTTAGTGTAGTGTCGCCCTCGCTCACATTATTTAGCGTGGTGTAGTATCGCCCTCGCTCACATTATTTAGTGTAGTATCGCCCTCGCTCACATTATTTAGTGTAGTGTCGCCCTCGCTCACATTATTTAGTGTGGTGTCGCCCTCGCTCACATTATTTAGTGTGGTATCACCCTCGCTCACATTATTTAGTGTAGTATCGTCCTCGCTCACATTATTTAGTGTAGTGTCGCCCTCGCTCACATTATTTAGTGTGGTGTCGCCCTCGCTCACATTATTTAGTGTGGTATCGCCCTCGCTCACATTATTTAGTGTAGTAACGCCCTCGCTCACATTATTTAGTGTGGTATCACCCTCGCTCACATTATTTAGTGTAGTATCGTCCTCGCTCACATTATTTAGTGTAGTGTCGCCCTCGCTCACATTATTTAGTGTGGTGTAATATCGCCCTCGCTCACATTATTTAGTGTGATGTCGCCCTCGCTCACATTATTTAGTGTGGTGTAGTATCGCATTCGCTCACATTATTTAGTGTGGTGTCGCCCTCGCTCACATTATTTAGTGTGGTGTCGCCCTCGCTCACATTATTTAGTGTGATGTCGCCCTCGCTCACATTATTTAGTGTGGTGTAGTATCGCCCTCGCTCACATTATTTAGTGTGGTGTCGCCCTCGCTCACATTATTTAGCGTGGTGTCGCCCTCGCTCACATTATTTAGTGTAGTGTCGCCCTCGCTCACATTATTTAGTGTGGTATCACCCTCGCTCACATTATTTAGTGTGGTATCGCCCTCGCTCACATTATTTAGTGTGGTGTCGCCCTCGCTCACATTATTTAGTGTAGTATCGCCCTCGCTCACATTATTTAGTGTAGTATCGCCCTCGCTCACATTATTTAGTGTGGTATCACCCTCGCTCACATTATTTAGTGTGGTGTAGTATCGCCCTCGCTCACATTATTTAGTGTAGTATCGCCCTCGCTCACATTATTTAGTGTAGTATCGCCCTCGCTCACATTATTTAGTGTGGTATCACCCTCGCTCACATTATTTAGTGTAGTATCGTCCTCGCTCACATTATTTAGTGTAGTGTCGCCCTCGCTCACATTATTTAGTGTGGTGTCGCCCTCGCTCACATTATTTAGTGTGGTATCACCCTCGCTCACATTATTTAGTGTGGTATCGCCCTCGCTCACATTATTTAGTGTGATGTCGCCCTCGCTCACATTATTTAGTGTAGTATCGCCCTCGCTCACATTTAGTGTAGTATCGCCCTCGCTCACATTATTTAGTGTAGTATCGCCCTCGCTCACATTATTTAGTGTGGTATCACCCTCGCTCACATTATTTAGTGTAGTGTCGCCCTCGCTCACATTATTTAGTGTGGTGTCGCCCTCGCTCACATTATTTAGTGTGGTGTAGTATCGCCCTCGCTCACATTATTTAGTGTAGTATCGCCCTCGCTCACATTATTTAGTGTGGTGTCGCCCTCGCTCACATTATTTAGTGTAGTGTCGCCCTCGCTCACATTATTTAGTGTAGTGTCGCCCTCGCTGACATTATTTAGTGTGGTGTCGCCCTCGCTCACATTATTTAGTGTAGTGTCGCCCTCGCTCACATTATTTAGTGTGGTGTCGCCCTCGCTCACATTATTTAGTGTGGTGTGGTATCGCCCTCGCTCACATTATTTAGTGTGGTGTCGCCCTCGCTCACATTATTTAGTGTGGTGTAGTATCGCCCTCGCTCACATTATTTAGTGTAGTATCGCCCTCGCTCACATTATTTAGTGTAGTATCGCCCTCGCTCACATTATTTAGTGTAGTATCGCCTTCGCTCACATTATTTAGTGTAGTGTCGCCCTCGCTGACATTATTTAGTGTGGTGTCGCCCTCGCTCACATTATTTAGTGTAGTGTCGCCCTCGCTCACATTATTTAGTGTGGTGTCGCCCTCGCTCACATTATTTAGTGTGGTGTGGTATCGCCCTCGCTCACATTATTTAGTGTGGTGTCGCCCTCGCTCACATTATTTAGTGTGGTGTAGTATCGCCCTCGCTCACATTATTTAGTGTAGTATCGCCCTCGCTCACATTATTTAGTGTAGTATCGCCCTCGCTCACATTATTTAGTGTAGTATCGCCTTCGCTCACATTATTTAGTGTGGTGTCGCCCTCGCTCACATTATTTAGTGTGGTGTCGCCCTCGCTCACATTATTTAGTGTGGTGTCGCCCTCGCTCACATTATTTAGTGTGGTGTCGCCCTCGCTCACATTATTTAGTGTGGTGTCGCCCTCGCTCACATTATTTAGTGTGGTGTCGCCCTCGCTCACATTATTTAGTGTGGTGTCGCCCTCGCTCACATTATTTAGTGTGGTGTCGCCCTCGCTCACATTATTTAGCGTGGTGTCGCCCTCGCTCACATTATTTAGTGTAGTATCGCCCTCGCTCACATTATTTAGTGTGGTGTCGCCCTCGCTCACATTATTTAGTGTGGTATCGCCCTCGCTCACATTATTTAGTGTGGTGTCGCCCTCGCTCACATTATTTAGTGTGGTGTCGCCCTCGCTCACATTATTTAGTGTGGTGTCGCCCTCGCTCACATTATTTAGTGTGGTATCGCCCTCGCTCACATTATTTAGTGTGGTGTAGTATTGCCCTCGCTCACATTATTTAGTGTGGTATCACCCTCGCTCACATTATTTAGTGTGGTGTAGTATCGCCCTCGCTGACATTATTTAGTGTGGTGTCGCCCTCGCTCACATTATTTAGTGTGGTGTCGCCCTCGCTCACATTATTTAGTGTGGTGTCGCCCTCGCTCACATTATTTAGCGTGGTGTCGCCCTCGCTCACATTATTTAGTGTGGTGTCGCCCTCGCTCACATTATTTAGTGTGGTGTCGCCCTCGCTCACATTATTTAGTGTAGTATCGCCCTCGCTCACATTATTTAGTGTAGTATCGCCCTCGCTCACATTATTTAGTGTGGTGTCGCCCTCGCTCACATTATTTAGTGTAGTATCGCCCTCGCTCACATTATTTAGTGTGGTGTCGCCCTCGCTCACATTATTTAGTGTGGTGTCGCCCTCGCTCACATTATTTAGCGTGGTGTCGCCCTCGCTCACATTATTTAGTGTAGTATCGCCCTCGCTCACATTATTTAGTGTAGTATCACCCTCGCTCACATTATTTAGTGTAGTATCACCCTCGCTCACATTATTTAGTGTGGTGTCGCCCTCGCTCACATTATTTAGTGTGGTGTCGCCCTCGCTCACATTATTTAGTGTAGTATCGCCCTCGCTCACATTATTTAGTGTAGTATCGCCCTCGCTCACATTATTTAGTGTAGTATCGCCCTCGCTCACATTATTTAGTGTAGTATCGCCCTCGCTCACATTATTTAGTGTAGTGTCGCCCTCGCTCACATTATTTAGTGTGGTGTCGCCCTCGCTCACATTATTTAGTGTGGTGTCGCCCTCGCTCACATTATTTAGTGTGGTGTCGCCCTCGCTCACATTATTTAGCGTGGTGTCGCCCTCGCTCACATTATTTAGCGTGGTGTCGCCCTCGCTCACATTATTTAGCGTGGTGTCGCCCTCGCTCACATTATTTAGCATGGTGTCGCCCTCGCTCACATTATTTAGTGTGGTGTCGCCCTCGCTCACATTATTTAGCGTGGTGTCGCCCTCGCTCACATTATTTAGTGTGGTATCACCCTCGCTCACATTATTTAGTGTGGTATCGCCCTCGCTCACATTATTTAGTGTGGTGTCGCCCTCGCTCACATTATTTAGTGTGGTGTCGCCCTCGCTCACATTATTTAGTGTAGTATCGCCCTCGCTCACATTATTTAGTGTAGTATCGCCCTCGCTCACATTATTTAGTGTAGTATCGCCCTCGCTCACATTATTTAGTGTAGTATCGCCCTCGCTCACATTATTTAGCGTGGTGTCGCCCTCGCTCACATTATTTAGCGTGGTGTCGCCCTCGCTCACATTATTTAGCGTGGTGTCGCCCTCGCTCACATTATTTAGTATGATGTCGCCCTCGCTCACATTATTTAGTGTGGTGTCGCCCTCGCTCACATTATTTAGTGTGGTATCGCCCTCGCTCACATTATTTAGTGTAGTATCGCCCTCGCTCACATTATTTAGTGTGGTGTAATATCGCCCTCGCTCACATTATTTAGTGTGGTGTCGCCCTCGCTCACATTATTTAGTGTGGTGTCGCCCTCGCTCACATTATTTAGTGTAGTATCACCCTCGCTCACATTATTTAGTGTGGTGTCGCCCTCGCTCACATTATTTAGTGTAGTATCGCCCTCGCTCACATTATTTAGTGTGGTGTCGCCCTCGCTCACATTATTTAGTGTGGTGTCGCCCTCGCTCACATTATTTAGTGTAGTATCGCCCTCGCTCACATTATTTAGTGTGGTGTCGCCCTCGCTCACATTATTTAGTGTAGTATCGCCCTCGCTCACATTATTTAGCGTGGTGTCACCCTCGCTCACATTATTTAGTGTGGTGTCGCCCACGCTCACATTATTTAGTGTAGTGTCGCCCTCGCTCACATTATTTAGCGTGGTGTCACCCTCGCTCACATTATTTAGTGTGGTGTCGCCCTCGCTCACATTATTTAGTGTAGTATCGCCCTCGCTCACATTATTTAGTGTGGTGTCGCCCTCGCTCACATTATTTAGTGTAGTATCGCCCTCGCTCACATTATTTAGCGTGGTATCGCCCTCGCTCACATTATTTAGTGTGGTGTCGCCCTCGCTCACATTATTTAGTGTAGTGTCGCCCTCGCTCACATTATTTAGTGTGGTATCGCCCTCGCTCACATTATTTAGTGTAGTATCGCCCTCGCTCACATTATTTAGTGTAGTATCGCCCTCGCTCACATTATTTAGTGTGGTGTCGCCCTCGCTCACATTATTTAGTGTGGTGTCGCCCTCGCTCACATTATTTAGTGTAGTATCACCCTCGCTCACATTATTTAGTGTGGTGTCGCCCTCGCTCACATTATTTAGTGTGGTGTCGCCCTCGCTCACATTATTTAGTGTAGTATCGCCCTCGCTCACATTATTTAGTGTGGTGTCGCCCTCGCTCACATTATTTAGTGTAGTATCGCCCTCGCTCACATTATTTAGTGTGGTGTCGCCCTCGCTCACATTATTTAGTGTAGTATCGCCCTCGCTCACATTATTTAGTGTGGTGTTGCCCTCGCTCACATTATTTAGTGTGGTGTCGCCCTCGCTCACATTATTTAGTGTAGTATCGCCCTCGCTCACATTATTTAGTGTGGTGTCGCCCTCGCTCACATTATTTAGTGTAGTATCGCCCTCGCTCACATTATTTAGCGTGGTGTCACCCTCGCTCACATTATTTAGTGTGGTGTCGCCCTCGCTCACATTATTTAGTGTGGTGTAGTATCGCCCTCGCTCACATTATTTAGTGTAGTGTCGCCCTCGCTCACATTATTTAGTGCGGTATCGCCCTCGCTCACATTATTTAGTGTGGTGTCGCCCTCGCTCACATTATTTAGTGTAGTGTCGCCCTCGCTCACATTATTTAGTGTGGTATCGCCCTCGCTCACATTATTTAGTGTGGTGTCGCCCTCGCTCACATTATTTAGTGTAGTATCGCCCTCGCTCACATTATTTAGTGTAGTATCGCCCTCGCTCACATTATTTAGTGTGGTGTCGCCCTCGCTCACATTATTTAGTGTGGTGTCGCCCTCGCTCACATTATTTAGTGTGGTATCGCCCTCGCTCACATTATTTAGTGTAGTATCGCCCTCGCTCACATTATTTAGTGTGGTGTAATATCGCCCTCGCTCACATTATTTAGTGTAGTATCGCCCTCGCTCACATTATTTAGTGTGGTGTCGCCCTCGCTCACATTATTTAGCATGGTGTCGCCCTCGCTCACATTATTTAGTGTGGTGTCGCCCTCGCTCACATTATTTAGCGTGGTGTCGCCCTCGCTCACATTATTTAGTGTGGTATCACCCTCGCTCACATTATTTAGTGTGGTATCGCCCTCGCTCACATTATTTAGTGTGGTGTCGCCCTCGCTCACATTATTTAGTGTGGTGTCGCCCTCGCTCACATTATTTAGTGTAGTATCGCCCTCGCTCACATTATTTAGTGTAGTATCGCCCTCGCTCACATTATTTAGTGTAGTATCGCCCTCGCTCACATTATTTAGCGTGGTGTCGCCCTCGCTCACATTATTTAGCGTGGTGTCGCCCTCGCTCACATTATTTAGTATGATGTCGCCCTCGCTCACATTATTTAGTGTGGTGTCGCCCTCGCTCACATTATTTAGTGTAGTATCGCCCTCGCTCACATTATTTAGTGTGGTGTCGCCCTCGCTCACATTATTTAGTGTGGTGTCGCCCTCGCTCACATTATTTAGTGTGGTGTAGTATTGCCCTCGCTCACATTATTTAGTGTGGTGTCGCCCTCGCTCACATTATTTAGTGTGGTATCGCCCTCGCTCACATTATTTAGTGTGGTGTCGCCCTCGCTCACATTATTTAGTGTAGTATCACCCTCGCTCACATTATTTAGTGTGGTGTCGCCCTCGCTCACATTATTTAGTGTGGTGTCGCCCTCGCTCACATTATTTAGTGTGGTGTCGCCCTCACTCACATTATTTAGTGTGGTGTCGCCCTCGCTCACATTATTTAGTGTAGTATCGCCCTCGCTCACATTATTTAGTGTAGTATCACCCTCGCTCACATTATTTAGTGTAGTGTCACCCTCGCTCACATTATTTAGTGTGGTGTCACCCTCGCTCACATTATTTAGTGTAGTGTCACCCTCGCTCACATTATTCAGTGTAGTGTCACCCTCGCTCACATTATTTAGTGTAGTGTCACCCTCGCTCACATTATTTAGTGTGGTGTCGCCCTCGCTCACATTATTTAGTGTGGTGTCGCCCTCGCTCACATTATTTAGTGTGGTGTCGCCCTCGCTCACATTATTTAGTGTAGTATCGCCCTCGCTCACATTATTTAGTGTGGTGTCACCCTCGCTCACATTATTTAGTGTGGTGTCGCCCTCGCTCACATTATTTAGTGTAGTGTCACCCTCGCTCACATTATTTAGTGTGGTGTCGCCCTCGCTCACATTATTTAGTGTGGTGTCGCCCTCACTCACATTATTTAGTGTGGTATCGCCCTCGCTCACATTATTTAGTGTGGTGTCGCCCTCGCTCACATTATTTAGTGTGGTGTCGCCCTCGCTCACATTATTTAGTGTGGTGTCGCCCTTGCTCACATTATTTAGTGTAGTATCGCCCTCGCTCACATTATTTAGTGTAGTATCACCCTCGCTCACATTATTTAGTGTGGTGTCGCCCTCGCTCACATTATTTAGTGTGGTGTCGCCCTCGCTCACATTATTTAGTGTGGTGTCGCCCTCGCTCACATTTAGTGTGGTGTCGCCCTCGCTCACATTATTTAGTGTAGTATCGCCCTCGCTCACATTATTTAGTGTAGTGTCGCCCTCGCTCACATTATTTAGTGTGGTGTCGCCCTCGCTCACATTATTTAGTGTGGTATCACCCTCGCTCACATTATTTAGTGTGGTATCGCCCTCGCTCACATTATTTAGTGTGGTGTCGCCCTCGCTCACATTATTTAGTGTGGTGTCGCCCTCGCTCACATTATTTAGCGTGGTATCGCCCTCGCTCACATTATTTAGTGTAGTATCGCCCTCGCTCACATTATTTAGTGTAGTATCGCCCTCGCTCACATTATTTAGTGTGGTGTAGTATCGCCCTCGCTCACATTATTTAGTGTGGTGTGGTATCGCCCTCGCTCACATTATTTAGTGTGGTGTCGCCCTCGCTCACATTATTTAGCGTGGTGTCGCCCTCGCTCACATTATTTAGCGTGGTATCGCCCTCGCTCACATTATTTAGTGTAGTATCGCCCTCGCTCACATTATTTAGTGTAGTATCGCCCTCGCTCACATTATTTAGTGTGGTGTAGTATCGCCCTCGCTCACATTATTTAGTGTGGTGTGGTATCGCCCTCGCTCACATTATTTAGCGTGGTGTCGCCCTCGCTCACATTATTTAGCGTGGTGTCGCCCTCGCTCACATTATTTAGTGTGGTGTCGCCCTCGCTCACATTATTTAGTGTAGTATCGCCCTCGCTCACATTATTTAGTGTAGTATCGCCCTCGCTCACATTATTTAGTGTGGTGTCGCCCTCGCTCACATTATTTAGTGTGGTGTCGCCCTCGCTCACATTATTTAGTGTGGTGTCGCCCTCGCTCACATTTAGTGTGGTGTCGCCCTCGCTCACATTATTTAGTGTAGTATCGCTCTCGCTCACATTATTTAGTGTGGTGTAGTATCGCCCTCGCTCACATTATTTAGTGTGGTGTCGCCCTCGCTCACATTATTTAGTGTGGTGTCGCCCTCGCTCACATTATTTAGTGTAGTATCGCTCTCGCTCACATTATTTAGTGTGGTGTAGTATCGCCCTCGCTCACATTATTTAGTGTGGTGTCGCCCTCGCTCACATTATTTAGTGTGGTGTCGCCCTCGCTCACATTATTTAGTGTGGTGTCGCCCTCGCTCACATTATTTAGTGTGGTGTCGCCCTCGCTCACATTATTTAGCGTGGTATCGCCCTCGCTCACATTATTTAGTGTGGTGTCGCCCTCGCTCACATTATTTAGCGTGGTGTCGCCCTCGCTCACATTATTTAGTGTAGTATCGTCCTCGCTCACATTATTTAGTGTGGTGTAGTATCGCCCTCGCTCACATTATTTAGTGTAGTATCGCCCTCGCTCACATTATTTAGCGTGGTGTCGCCCTCGCTCACATTATTTAGTGTGGTGTCGCCCTCGCTCACATTATTTAGTGTGGTGTCGCCCTCACTCACATTATTTAGTGTGGTGTCGCCCTCGCTCACATTATTTAGTGTAGTATCGCCCTCGCTCACATTATTTAGTGTGGTGTCGCCCTCGCTCACATTATTTAGTGTGGTGTCGCCCTCGTTCACATTATTTAGTGTGGTGTAGTATCACCCTCGCTCACATTATTTAGCGTGGTGTCGCCCTCGCTCACATTATTTAGTGTAGTATCGCCCTCGCTCACATTATTTAGTGTGGTGTAGTATCACCCTCGCTCACATTATTTAGTGTGGTGTCGCCCTCGCTCACATTATTTAGTGTGGTGTCGCCCTCGCTCACATTATTTAGTGTGGTGTCGCCCTCGCTCACATTATTTAGTGTGGTATCGCCCTCGCTCACATTATTTAGTGTGGTGTCGCCCTCGCTCACATTATTTAGTGTAGTATCGCCCTCGCTGACATTATTTAGTGTGGTGTAGTATCACCCTCGCTCACATTATTTAGTGTGGTGTAGTATCAGCCTCGCTCACATTATTTAGTGTAGTATCGCCCTCGCTCACATTATTTAGTGTGGTGTAGTATCGCCCTCGCTCACATTATTTAGTGTGGTGTCGCCCTCGCTCACATTATTTAGTGTGGTGTCGCCCTCGCTCACATTATTTAGTGTGGTGTCGCCCTCGCTCACATTATTTAGTGTGGTGTCGCCCTCGCTCACATTATTTAGTGTGGTGTCGCCCTCGCTCACATTATTTAGTGTGGTATCGCCCTCGCTCACATTATTTAGTGTGGTGTCGCCCTCGCTCACATTATTTAGTGTGGTGTCGCCCTCGCTCACATTATTTAGTGCGGTGTCGCCCTCGCTCACATTATTTAGTGTGGTGTCGCCCTCGCTCACATTATTTAGTGTGGTGTCGCCCTCGCTCACATTATTTAGTGTGGTGTCGCCCTCGCTCACATTATTTAGTGTGGTGTCGCCCTCGCTCACATTATTTAGTGTGGTGTCGCCCTCGCTCACATTATTTAGTGTGGTGTAGTATCGCCCTCGCTCACATTATTTAGCGTAGTGTCACCCTCGCTCACATTATTTAGTGTGGTGTCGCCCTCGCTCACATTATTTAGTGTGGTGTCGCCCTCGCTCACATTATTTAGTGTGGTGTCGCCCTCGCTCACATTATTTAGTGTAGTATCACCCTCGCTCACATTATTTAGTGTGGTGTAGTATCGCCCTCGCTCACATTATTTAGTGTGGTGTCGCCCTCGCTCACATTATTTAGTGTGGTGTCGCCCTCGCTCACATTATTTAGTGTGGTGTCGCCCTCGCTCACATTATTTAGTGTAGTATCACCCTCGCTCACATTATTTAGCGTGGTGTCGCCCTCGCTCACATTATTTAGTGTGGTGTCGCCCTCGCTCACATTATTTAGTGTGGTGTCGCCCTCGCTCACATTATTTAGTGTGGTGTCGCCCTCGCTCACATTATTTAGTGTGGTGTCGCCCTCGCTCACATTATTTAGTGTGGTGTCGCCCTCGCTCACATTATTTAGTGTAGTATCGCCCTCGCTCACATTATTTAGCGTGGTGTCGCCCTCGCTCACATTATTTAGTGTAGTATCGCCCTCGCTCACATTATTTAGCGTGGTATCGCCCTCGCTCACATTATTTAGTGTAGTATCGCCCTCGCTCACATTATTTAGCGTGGTGTCGCCCTCGCTCACATTATTTAGTGTGGTGTCGCCCTCGCTCACATTATTTAGTGTGGTGTCGCCCTCGCTCACATTATTTAGCGTGGTGTCGCCCTCGCTCACATTATTTAGTGTGGTGTCGCCCTCGCTCACATTATTTAGTGTGGTGTCGCCCTCGCTCACATTATTTAGTGTGATGTCGCCCTCGCTCACATTATTTAGTGTGGTGTCGCCCTCGCTCACATTATTTAGTGTGGTGTCGCCCTCGCTCACATTATTTAGTGTGGTGTCGCCCTCGCTCACATTATTTAGCGTGGTGTCGCCCTCGCTCACATTATTTAGCGTGGTGTCGCCCTCGCTCACATTATTTAGTGTGGTGTCGCCCTCGCTCACATTATTTAGTGTGGTGTCGCCCTCGCTCACATTATTTAGTGTGGTGTAGTATCGCCCTCGCTCACATTATTTAGTGTGGTATCACCCTCGCTCACATTATTTAGTGTGGTGTCGCCCTCGCTCACATTATTTAGTGTAGTATCGCCCTCGCTCACATTATTTAGTGTGGTGTAGTATTGCCCTCGCTCACATTATTTAGTGTAGTATCGCCCTCGCTCACATTATTTAGTGTGGTGTCGCCCTCGCTCACATTATTTAGTGTGGTGTCGCCCTCGCTCACATTATTTAGTGTGGTGTCGCCCTCGCTCACATTATTTAGTGTAGTGTCACCCTCGCTCACATTATTTAGTGTAGTATCGCCCTCGCTCACATTATTTAGTGTGGTGTCGCCCTCGCTCACATTATTTAGTGTGGTGTAGTATCGCCCTCGCTCACATTATTTAGTGTGGTGTCGCTTTCGCTCACATTATTTAGTGTGGTGTAGTATCGCCCTCGCTCACATTATTTAGTGTGGTGTAGTATTGCCCTCGCTCACATTATTTAGTGTGGTGTCGCCCTCGCTCACATTATTTAGTGTGGTGTCGCTTTCGCTCACATTATTTAGTGTAGTATCGCCCTCGCTCACATTATTTAGTGTAGTATCGCCCTCGCTCACATTATTTAGTGTAGTATCGCCCTCGCTCACATTATTTAGTGTAGTATCGCACTGGCTCACATTATTTAGTGTAGTATCGCCCTCGCTCACATTATTTAGCGTGGTGTCGCCCTCGCTCACATTATTTAGTGTGGTATCACCCTCACTCACATTATTTAGTGTAGTATCGCCCTCGCTCACATTATTTAGTGTGGTGTCGCCCTCGCTCACATTATTTAGTGTAGTATCGCCCTCGCTCACATTATTTAGTGTGGTGTCGCCCTCGCTCACATTATTTAGTGTGGTGTCGCCCTCGCTCACATTATTTAGTGTAGTGTCACCCTCGCTCACATTATTTAGCGTGGTGTCGCCCTCGCTCACATTATTTAGTGTGGTGTCGCCCTCGCTCACATTATTTAGTGTAGTATCGCCCTCGCTCACATTATTTAGTGTGGTGTCGCCCTCGCTCACATTATTTAGTGTAGTATCGCCCTCGCTCACATTATTTAGTGTGGTGTCACCCTCGCTCACAATATTTAGTGTGGTGTCGCCCTCGCTCACATTATTTAGTGTGGTGTCGCCCTCGCTCACATTATTTAGTGTGGTGTCGCCCTAGCTCACATTATTTAGTGTAGTATCGCCCTCGCTCACATTATTTAGTGTGGTGTCGTCCTCGCTCACATTATTTAGTGTGGTGTAGTATCGCCCTCGCTCACATTATTTAGTGTGGTGTCGCCCTCGCTCACATTATTTAGTGTGGTGTCGCCCTCGCTCACATTATTTAGTGTGGTATCGCCCTCGCTCACATTATTTAGTGTGGTGTCGCCCTCGCTCACATTATTTAGTGTAGTGTCGCCCTCGCTCACATTATTTAGTGTAGTATCGCCCTCGCTCACATTATTTAGTGTGGTGTCGCCCTCGCTCACATTATTTAGTGTGGTGTCGCCCTCGCTCACATTATTTAGTGTGGTGTCGCCCTCGCTCACATTATTTAGTGTAGTGTCGCCCTCGCTCACATTATTTAGTGTAGTATCGCCCTCGCTCACATTATTTAGTGTGGTGTCGTCCTCGCTCACATTATTTAGTGTGGTGTAGTATCGCCCTCGCTCACATTATTTAGTGTGGTGTCGCCCTCGCTCACATTATTTAGTGTGGTGTCGCCCTCGCTCACATTATTTAGTGTGGTGTCGCCCTCGCTCACATTATTTAGTGTAGTATCGCCCTCGCTCACATTATTTAGCGTGGTGTCGCCCTCGCTCACATTATTTAGTGTAGTATCGCCCTCGCTCACATTATTTAGTGTGGTGTCGCCCTCGCTCACATTATTTAGCGTGGTGTTGCCCTCGCTCACATTATTTAGTGTAGTATTGCCCTCGCTCACATTATTTAGTGTGGTGTCGCCCTCGCTCACATTATTTAGCGTGGTGTCGCCCTCGCTCACATTATTTAGCGTGGTGTCGCCCTCGCTCACATTATTTAGTGTAGTATCGCCCTCGCTCACATTATTTAGCGTGGTGTCGCCCTCGCTCACATTATTTTGTGTAGTATCGCCCTCGCTCACATTATTTAGTGTGGTGTCGCCCTCGCTCACATTATTTAGTGTAGTATCGCCCTCGTTCACATTATTTAGTGTGGTGTCGCCCTCGCTCACATTATTTAACGTGGTGTCGCCCTCGCTCACATTATTTAGTGTGGTGTCGCCCTCGCTCACATTATTTAACGTGGTGTCGCCCTCGCTCACATTATTTAGTGTAGTATCACCCTCGCTCACATTATTTAGCGTGGTGTCGCCCTCGCTCACATTATTTAGTGTAGTATCGCCCTCGCTCACATTATTTAGTGTGGTGTCGCCCTCGCTCACATTATTTAGTGTGGTGTCGCCCTCGCTCACATTATTTAGCGTGGTGTCGCCCTCGCTCACATTATTTAGTGTGGTGTCGCCCTCGCTCACATTATTTAGTGTGGTGTCGCCCTCGCTCACATTATTTAGTGTGGTGTAGTGTCCCCCTCGCTCACATTATTTAGTGTAGTATCGCCCTCGCTCACATTATTTAGTGTGGTGTCGCCCTCGCTCACATTATTTAGTGTGGTGTAGTGTCCCCCTCGCTCACATTATTTAGTGTGGTGTCGCCCTCGCTCACATTATTTAGCGTGGTGTCGCCCTCGCTCACATTATTTAGCGTGGTGTCGCCCTCGCTCACATTTTTTAGTGTGGTGTCGCCCTCGCTCACATTATTTAGTGTGGTGTCGCCCTCGCTCACATTTAGTGTGGTGTCGCCCTCGCTCACATTATTTAGTGTGGTGTCGCCCTCGCTCACATTTAGTGTGGTGTCGCCCTCGCTCACATTTTTTAGTGTGGTGTCGCCCTCGCTCACATTATTTAGTGTGGTGTCGCCCTCGCTCACATTATTTAGTGTGGTGTCGCCCTCGCTCACATTATTTAGCGTGGTGTCGCCCTCGCTCACATTATTTAGTGTGGTGTCGCCCTCGCTCACATTATTTAGTGTGGTGTCGCCCTCGCTCACATTATTTAGTGTAGTATCGCCCTCGCTCACATTATTTAGTGTGGTGTCGCCCTCGCTCACATTTAGTGTGGTGTAGTGTCCCCCTCGCTCACATTATTTAGTGTGGTGTCGCCCTCGCTCACATTATTTAGCGTGGTGTCGCCCTCGCTCACATTATTTAGCGTGGTGTCGCCCTCGCTCACATTTTTTAGTGTGGTGTCGCCCTCGCTCACATTATTTAGTGTGGTGTAGTATCGCCCTCGCTCACATTATTTAGTGTGGTGTCGCCCTCGCTCACATTATTTAGTGTGGTGTCGCCCTCGCTCACATTATTTAGTGTGGTGTCGCCCTCGCTCACATTATTTAGCGTGGTGTCGCCCTCGCTCACATTATTTAGCGTGGTGTCGCCCTCGCTCACATTTTTTAGTGTGGTGTCGCCCTCGCTCACATTATTTAGTGTGGTGTCGCCCTCGCTCACATTTAGTGTGGTGTCGCCCTCGCTCACATTATTTAGTGTGGTGTCGCCCTCGCTCACATTATTTAGTGTGGTGTCGCCCTCGCTCACATTTTTTAGTGTGGTGTCGCCCTCGCTCACATTATTTAGTGTGGTGTCGCCCTCGCTCACATTATTTAGTGTGGTGTCGCCCTCGGTCACATTATTTAGTGTGGTGTCGCCCTCGCTCACATTATTTAGTGTGGTGTCGCCCTCGCTCACATTATTTAGTGTGGTATCGCCCTCGCTCACATTATTTAGTGTGGTGTCGCCCTCGCTCACATTATTTAGTGTGGTGTCGCCCTCGCTCACATTATTTAGTGTGGTATCGCCCTCGCTCACATTATTTAGTGTGGTATCGCCCTCGCTCACATTATTTAGTGTGGTGTCGCCCTCGCTCACATTATTTAGTGTGGTATCGCCCTCGCTCACATTATTTAGCGTGGTGTCGCCCTCGCTCACATTATTTAGTGTGGTGTCGCCCTCGCTCACATTATTTAGTGTGGTGTCGCCCTCGCTCACATTATTTAGTGTGGTGTCGCCCTCGGTCACATTATTTAGTGTGGTGTCGCCCTCGCTCACATTATTTAGTGTGGTGTCGCCCTCGCTCACATTATTTAGTGTGGTATCGCCCTCGCTCACATTATTTAGTGTGGTGTCGCCCTCGCTCACATTATTTAGTGTGGTATCGCCCTCGCTCACATTATTTAGTGTGGTGTAGTATCAGCCTCGCTCACATTATTTAGTGTGGTGTAGTATCGCCCTCGCTCACATTATTTAGTGTGGTGTCGCCCTCGCTCACATTATTTAGTGTAGTATCGCCCTCGCTCACATTATTTAGTGTAGTGTCGCCCTCGCTCACATTATTTAGTGTGGTGTCGCCCTCGCTCACATTATTTAGTGTAGTATTGCCCTCGCTCACATTATTTAGTGTGGTGTCGCCCTCGCTCACATTATTTAGTGTGGTGTCGCCCTCGCTCACATTATTTAGTGTAGTATTGCCCTCGCTCACATTATTTAGTGTGGTGTCACCCTCGCTCACATTATTTAGTGTGGTGTCACCCTCGCTCACATTATTTAGTGTGGTGTCGCCCTCGCTCACATTATTTAGTGTAGTATTGCCCTCGCTCACATTATTTAGTGTGGTGTCGCCCTCGCTCACATTATTTAGTGTGGTGTCGCCCTCGCTCACATTATTTAGTGTAGTATTGCCCTCGCTCACATTATTTAGTGTGGTGTCACCCTCGCTCACATTATTTAGTGTGGTGTCACCCTCGCTCACATTATTTAGTGTGGTGTCGCCCTCGCTCACATTATTTAGTGTGGTGTAGTATCGCCCTCGCTCACATTATTTAGTGTAGTGTCGCCCTCGCTCACATTATTTAGTGTGGTGTCGCCCTCGCTCACATTATTTAGTGTAGTGTCGCCCTCGCTCACATTATTTAGTGTAGTGTCGCCCTCGCTCACATTATTTAGTGTGGTGTCGCCCTCGCTCACATTATTTAGTGTAGTGTCGCCCTCGCTCACATTATTTAGTGTGGTGTCGCCCTCGCTCACATTATTTAGTGTAGTATCGCCCTCGCTCACATTATTTAGTGTGGTGTGGTATCGCCCTCGCTCACATTATTTAGTGTAGTGTCGCCCTCGCTCACATTATTTAGTGTGGTGTCGCCCTCGCTCACATTATTTAGTGTGGTGTCGCCCTCGCTCACATTATTTAGTGTAGTGTCGCCCTCGCTCACATTATTTAGTGTAGTGTCGCCCTCGCTCACATTATTTAGTGTGGTGTCGCCCTCGCTCACATTATTTAGTGTAGTGTCGCCCTCGCTCACATTATTTAGTGTGGTGTCGCCCTCGCTCACATTATTTAGTGTAGTATCGCCCTCGCTCACATTATTTAGTGTGGTGTGGTATCGCCCTCGCTCACATTATTTAGTGTGGTGTCGCCCTCGCTCACATTATTTAGTGTGGTATCGCCCTCGCTCACATTATTTAGTGTGGTGTGGTATCGCCCTCGCTCGCATTATTTAGTGTGGTGTCGCCCTCGCTCACATTATTTAGTGTAGTGTCGCCCTCGCTCACATTATTTAGTGTGGTGTCGCCCTCGCTCACATTATTTAGTGTAGTATCGCCCTCGCTCACATTATTTAGTGTGGTGTGGTATCGCCCTCGCTCACATTATTTAGTGTGGTGTCGCCCTCGCTCACATTATTTAGTGTGGTATCGCCCTCGCTCACATTATTTAGTGTGGTGTGGTATCGCCCTCGCTCACATTATTTAGTGTGGTGTCGCCCTCGCTCACATTATTTAGTGTGGTGTAGTATCACCCTCGCTCACATTATTTAGTGTAGTATCGCCCTCGCTCACATTATTTAGTGTGGTGTCGCCCTCGCTCACATTATTTAGTGTGGTGTCGCCCTCGCTCACATTATTTAGTGTAGTATCGCCCTCGCTCACATTATTTAGTGTGGTGTCGCCCTCGCTCACATTATTTAGTGTGGTGTCGCCCTCGCTCACATTATTTAGTGTGGTGTAGTATTGCCCTCGCTCACATTATTTAGTGTGGTGTAGTATCGCCCTCGCTCACATTATTTAGTGTAGTGTCGCCCTCGCTCACATTATTTAGTGTGGTATCGCCCTCGCTCACATTATTTAGTGTAGTATCGCCCTCGCTCACATTATTTAGTGTAGTATCGCCCTCGCTCACATTATTTAGTGTAGTATCGCCCTCGCTCACATTATTTAGCGTGGTGTCGCCCTCGCTCACATTATTTAGTGTGGTGTCGCCCTCGCTCACATTATTTAGTGTAGTATCGCCCTCGCTCACATTATTTAGTGTGGTGTCGCCCTCGCTCACATTATTTAGCGTGGTATCGCCCTCGCTCACATTATTTAGTGTGATGTCGCCCTCGCTCACATTATTTAGTGTGGTGTCGCCCTCGCTCACATTATTTAGTGTGGTGTCGCCCTCGCTCACATTATTTAGTGTGGTGTAGTATTGCCCTCGCTCACATTATTTAGTGTGGTGTAGTATCGCCCTCGCTCACATTATTTAGTGTGGTGTCGCCCTCGCTCACATTATTTAGTGTGGTATCGCCCTCGCTCACATTATTTAGTGTAGTGTCGCCCTCGCTCACATTATTTAGTGTAGTATCACCCTCGCTCACATTATTTAGTGTGGTGTCGCCCTCGCTCACATTATTTAGTGTGGTGTCGCCCTCGCTCACATTATTTAGTGTGGTGTCGCCCTCACTCACATTATTTAGTGTGGTGTCGCCCTCGCTCACATTATTTAGTGTAGTATCGCCCTCGCTCACATTATTTAGTGTAGTATCACCCTCGCTCACATTATTTAGTGTAGTATCACCCTCGCTCACATTATTTAGTGTGGTGTCGCCCTCGCTCACATTATTTAGTGTGGTGTCGCCCTCGCTCACATTATTTAGTGTGGTGTCGCCCTCGCTCACATTATTTAGTGTAGTATCGCCCTCGCTCACATTATTTAGTGTGGTGTCACCCTCGCTCACATTATTTAGTGTGGTGTCGCCCTCGCTCACATTATTTAGTGTAGTGTCACCCTCGCTCACATTATTTAGTGTGGTGTCGCCCTCGCTCACATTATTTAGTGTGGTGTCGCCCTCGCTCACATTATTTAGTGTGGTGTCGCCCTTGCTCACATTATTTAGTGTAGTATCGCCCTCGCTCACATTATTTAGTGTAGTATCACCCTCGCTCACATTATTTAGTGTGGTGTCGCCCTCGCTCACATTATTTAGTGTGGTGTCGCCCTCGCTCACATTATTTAGTGTGGTGTCGCCCTCGCTCACATTATTTAGTGTAGTATCGCCCTCGCTCACATTATTTAGTGTAGTGTCGCCCTCGCTCACATTATTTAGTGTGGTGTCGCCCTCGCTCACATTATTTAGTGTGGTATCACCCTCGCTCACATTATTTAGTGTGGTATCGCCCTCGCTCACATTATTTAGTGTGGTGTCGCCCTCGCTCACATTATTTAGTGTGGTGTCGCCCTCGCTCACATTATTTAGCGTGGTATCGCCCTCGCTCACATTATTTAGTGTAGTATCGCCCTCGCTCACATTATTTAGTGTAGTATCGCCCTCGCTCACATTATTTAGTGTGGTGTAGTATCGCCCTCGCTCACATTATTTAGTGTGGTGTGGTATCGCCCTCGCTCACATTATTTAGTGTAGTATCGCCCTCGCTCACATTATTTAGTGTGGTGTAGTATCGCCCTCGCTCACATTATTTAGTGTGGTGTGGTGTCGCCCTCGCTCACATTATTTAGTGTGGTGTCGCCCTCGCTCACATTATTTAGCGTGGTGTCGCCCTCGCTCACATTATTTAGCGTGGTATCGCCCTCGCTCACATTATTTAGTGTAGTATCGACCTCGCTCACATTATTTAGTGTAGTATCGCCCTCGCTCACATTATTTAGTGTGGTGTAGTATCGCCCTCGCTCACATTATTTAGTGTGGTGTGGTATCGCCCTCGCTCACATTATTTAGCGTGGTGTCGCCCTCGCTCACATTATTTAGCGTGGTGTCGCCCTCGCTCACATTATTTAGTGTGGTGTCGCCCTCGCTCACATTATTTAGTGTGGTGTAATATCGCCCTCGCTCACATTATTTAGTGTAGTATCGCCCTCGCTCACATTATTTAGTGTAGTATCGCCCTCGCTCACATTATTTAGTGTGGTGTCGCCCTCGCTCACATTATTTAGTGTGGTGTCACCCTCGCTCACATTATTTAGTGTGGTGTCGCCCTCGCTCACATTATTTAGTGTGGTGTAGTATCGCCCTCGCTCACATTATTTAGTGTAGTGTCGCCCTCGCTCACATTATTTAGTGTGGTGTCGCCCTCGCTCACATTATTTAGTGTGGTGTCGCCCTCGCTCACATTATTTAGTGTGGTGTCGCCCTCGCTCACATTATTTAGTGTAGTATCGCCCTCGCTCACATTATTTAGTGTGGTGTCGCCCTCGCTCACATTATTTAGTGTGGTGTCGCCCTCGCTCACATTATTTAGTGTGGTGTCGCCCTCACTCACATTATTTAGTGTGGTGTCACCCTCGCTCACATTATTTAGTGTAGTATCGCCCTCGCTCACATTATTTAGTGTAGTATCACCCTCGCTCACATTATTTAGTGTAGTATCACCCTCGCTCACATTATTTAGTGTGGTGTCGCCCTCGCTCACATTATTTAGTGTGGTGTCGCCCTCGCTCACATTATTTAGTGTGGTGTCGCCCTCGCTCACATTATTTAGTGTAGTATCGCCCTCGCTCACATTATTTAGTGTGGTGTCACCCTCGCTCACATTATTTAGTGTGGTGTCGCCCTCGCTCACATTATTTAGTGTGGTGTCGCCCTCGCTCACATTATTTAGTGTGATGTCGCCCTCGCTCACATTATTTAGTGTGGTGTCGCCCTCGCTCACATTATTTAGTGTGGTGTCGCCCTCGCTCACATTATTTAGTGTGGTGTCGCCCTCACTCACATTATTTAGTGTGGTGTCGCCCTCGCTCACATTATTTAGTGTAGTATCGCCCTCGCTCACATTATTTAGTGTAGTATCACCCTCGCTCACATTATTTAGTGTAGTATCACCCTCGCTCACATTATTTAGTGTGGTGTCGCCCTCGCTCACATTATTTAGTGTGGTGTCGCCCTCGCTCACATTATTTAGTGTGGTGTCGCCCTCGCTCACATTATTTAGTGTAGTATCGCCCTCGCTCACATTATTTAGTGTGGTGTCACCCTCGCTCACATTATTTAGTGTGGTGTCGCCCTCGCTCACATTATTTAGTGTGGTGTCGCCCTCGCTCACATTATTTAGTGTGATGTCGCCCTCGCTCACATTATTTAGTGTGGTGTCGCCCTCGCTCACATTATTTAGTGTGGTGTCGCCCTCGCTCACATTATTTAGTGTGGTGTCACCCTCGCTCACATTATTTAGTGTGGTGTCGCCCTTGCTCACATTATTTAGTGTAGTATCGCCCTCGCTCACATTATTTAGTGTAGTATCGCCCTCGCTCACATTATTTAGTGTAGTATCACCCTCGCTCACATTATTTAGTGTAGTATCACCCTCGCTCACATTATTTAGTGTGGTGTCGCCCTCGCTCACATTATTTAGTGTGGTGTCGCCCTCGCTCACATTATTTAGTGTGGTGTCGCCCTCGCTCACATTATTTAGTGTAGTATCGCCCTCGCTCACATTATTTAGTGTGGTGTCACCCTCGCTCACATTATTTAGTGTGGTGTCGCCCTCGCTCACATTATTTAGTGTGGTGTCGCCCTCGCTCACATTATTTAGTGTGGTGTCGCCCTTGCTCACATTATTTAGTGTAGTATCACCCTCGCTCACATTATTTAGTGTGGTGTCGCCCTCGCTCACATTATTTAGTGTGGTGTCGCCCTTGCTCACATTATTTAGTGTAGTATCACCCTCGCTCACATTATTTAGTGTAGTATCGCCCTCGCTCACATTATTTAGTGTAGTGTCGCCCTCGCTCACATTATTTAGTGTGGTGTCGCCCTCGCTCACATTATTTAGTGTGGTATCACCCTCGCTCACATTATTTAGTGTGGTATCGCCCTCGCTCACATTATTTAGTGTGGTGTCGCCCTCGCTCACATTATTTAGTGTGGTGTCGCCCTCGCTCACATTATTTAGCGTGGTATCGCCCTCGCTCACATTATTTAGTGTAGTATCGCCCTCGCTCACATTATTTAGTGTAGTATCGCCCTCGCTCACATTATTTAGTGTGGTGTAGTATCGCCCTCGCTCACATTATTTAGTGTGGTGTCGCCCTCGCTCACATTATTTAGCGTGGTGTCGCCCTCGCTCACATTATTTAGCGTGGTATCGCCCTCGCTCACATTATTTAGTGTAGTATCGCCCTCGCTCACATTATTTAGTGTAGTATCGCCCTCGCTCACATTATTTAGTGTGGTGTAGTATCGCCCTCGCTCACATTATTTAGTGTGGTGTGGTATCGCCCTCGCTCACATTATTTAGCGTGGTGTCGCCCTCGCTCACATTATTTAGCGTGGTGTCGCCCTCGCTCACATTATTTAGTGTGGTGTCGCCCTCGCTCACATTATTTAGTGTGGTGTAATATCGCCCTCGCTCACATTATTTAGTGTAGTATCGCCCTCGCTCACATTATTTAGTGTAGTATCGCCCTCGCTCACATTATTTAGTGTGGTGTCGCCCTCGCTCACATTATTTAGTGTGGTGTCGCCCTCGCTCACATTATTTAGTGTGGTGTCGCCCTCGCTCACATTATTTAGTGTAGTAACGCCCTCGCTCACATTATTTAGTGTAGTATCGCCCTCGCTCACATTATTTAGTGTAGTATCGCCCTCGCTCACATTATTTAGTGTAATATCGCCCTCGCTCACATTATTTAGTGTAGTATCGCCCTCGCTCACATTATTTAGTGTAGTATCGCCCTCGCTCACATTATTTAGTGTAATATCGCCCTCGCTCACATTATTTAGTGTAGTATCGCCCTCGCTCACATTATTTAGTGTAGTATCGCCCTCGCTCACATTATTTAGTGTAGTATCGCCCTCGCTCACATTATTTAGTGTAGTATCGCCCTCGCTCACATTATTTAGTGTGGTGTCGCCCTCGCTCACATTATTTAGTGTGGTGTCGCCCTCGCTCACATTATTTATTGTAGTATCGCCCTCGCTCACATTATTTAGTGTGGTGTCGCCCTCGCTCACATTATTTAGTGTGGTGTCGCCCTCGCTCACATTATTTAGTGTGGTGTCGCCCTCGCTCACATTATTTAGTGTAGTAACGCCCTCGCTCACATTATTTAGCGTGGTGTAGTATCAGCCTCGCTCACATTATTTAGTGTAGTATCGCCCTCGCTCACATTATTTAGCGTGGTGTCGCCCTCGCTCACATTATTTAGTGTAGTATCACCCTCGCTCACATTATTTAGTGTAGTATCAGCCTCGCTCACATTATTTAGTGTGGTGTCGCCCTCGCTCACATTATTTAGTGTAGTATCACCCTCGCTCACATTATTTAGTGTAGTATCGCCCTCGCTCACATTTAGTGTGGTGTCGCCCTCGCTCACATTATTTAGTGTGGTGTCGCCCTCGCTCACATTATTTAGTGTAGTATCGCTCTCGCTCACATTATTTAGTGTGGTGTAGTATCGCCCTCGCTCACATTATTTAGTGTGGTGTCGCCCTCGCTCACATTATTTAGTGTGGTGTCGCCCTCGCTCACATTATTTAGTGTAGTATCGTCCTCGCTCACATTATTTAGTGTGGTGTCGCCCTCGCTCACATTATTTAGTGTGGTGTCGCCCTCGCTCACATTATTTAGTGTAGTATCGCCCTCGCTCACATTATTTAGCGTGGTGTCGCCCTCGCTCACATTATTTAGTGTGGTGTCGCCCTCGCTCACATTATTTAGTGTGGTGTCGCCCTCACTCACATTATTTAGTGTGGTGTCGCCCTCGCTCACATTATTTAGTGTAGTATCGCCCTCGCTCACATTATTTAGTGTGGTGTCGCCCTCGCTCACATTATTTAGTGTGGTGTCGCCCTCGTTCACATTATTTAGTGTGGTGTAGTATCACCCTCGCTCACATTATTTAGCGTGGTGTCGCCCTCGCTCACATTATTTAGTGTGGTGTCGCCCTCGCTCACATTATTTAGTGTAGTATCGCCCTCGCTCACATTATTTAGTGTGGTGTAGTATCACCCTCGCTCACATTATTTAGTGTGGTGTCGCCCTCGCTCACATTATTTAGTGTGGTGTCGCCCTCGCTCACATTATTTAGTGTGGTGTCGCCCTCGCTCACATTATTTAGTGTGGTATCGCCCTCGCTCACATTATTTAGTGTGGTGTCGCCCTCGCTCACATTATTTAGTGTAGTATCGCCCTCGCTGACATTATTTAGTGTGGTGTAGTATCACCCTCGCTCACATTATTTAGTGTGGTGTCGCCCTCGCTCACATTATTTAGTGTGGTGTCACCCTCGCTCACATTATTTAGTGTGGTGTCGCCCTCGCTCACATTATTTAGTGTGGTGTCGCCCTCGCTCACATTATTTAGTGTGGTATCGCCCTCGCTCACATTATTTAGTGTGGTGTCGCCCTCGCTCACATTATTTAGTGTGGTGTCGCCCTCGCTCACATTATTTAGTGCGGTGTCGCCCTCGCTCACATTATTTAGTGTGGTGTCGCCCTCGCTCACATTATTTAGTGTGGTGTCGCCCTCGCTCACATTATTTAGTGTGGTGTCGCCCTCGCTCACATTATTTAGTGTGGTGTCGCCCTCGCTCACATTATTTAGTGTGGTGTAGTATCGCCCTCGCTCACATTATTTAGCGTAGTGTCACCCTCGCTCACATTATTTAGTGTAGTATCGCCCTCGCTCACATTATTTAGTGTGGTGTCGCCCTCGCTCACATTATTTAGTGTGGTGTCGCCCTCGCTCACATTATTTAGTGTGGTGTCGCCCTCGCTCACATTATTTAGTGTAGTATCACCCTCGCTCACATTATTTAGCGTGGTGTCGCCCTCGCTCACATTATTTAGTGTGGTGTCGCCCTCGCTCACATTATTTAGTGTGGTGTCGCCCTCGCTCACATTATTTAGTGTGGTGTCGCCCTCGCTCACATTATTTAGTGTGGTGTCGCCCTCGCTCACATTATTTAGTGTGGTGTCGCCCTCGCTCACATTATTTAGTGTAGTATCGCCCTCGCTCACATTATTTAGCGTGGTATCGCCCTCGCTCACATTATTTAGTGTAGTATCGCCCTCGCTCACATTATTTAGCGTGGTGTCGCCCTCGCTCACATTATTTAGTGTGGTGTCGCCCTCGCTCACATTATTTAGTGTGGTGTCGCCCTCGCTCACATTATTTAGCGTGGTGTCGCCCTCGCTCACATTATTTAGTGTGGTGTCGCCCTCGCTCACATTATTTAGTGTGGTGTCGCCCTCGCTCACATTATTTAGTGTGGTGTCGCCCTCGCTCACATTATTTAGTGTGGTATCGCCCTCGCTCACATTATTTAGTGTGGTATCACCCTCGCTCACATTATTTAGTGTGGTGTCGCCCTCGCTCACATTATTTAGTGTAGTATCGCCCTCGCTCACATTATTTAGTGTGGTGTCGCCCTCGCTCACATTATTTAGTGTGGTGTCGCCCTCGCTCACATTATTTAGTGTGGTGTCGCCCTCGCTCACATTATTTAGTGTGGTATCGCCCTCGCTCACATTATTTAGTGTGGTATCACCCTCGCTCACATTATTTAGTGTGGTGTCGCCCTCGCTCACATTATTTAGTGTAGTATCGCCCTCGCTCACATTATTTAGTGTGGTGTAGTATTGCCCTCGCTCACATTATTTAGTGTGGTGTCGCCCTCGCTCACATTATTTAGTGTGGTGTCGCCCTCGCTCACATTATTTAGTGTGGTGTCGCCCTCGCTCACATTATTTAGTGTAGTATCGCCCTCGCTCACATTTAGTGTGGTGTAGTATTGCCCTCGCTCACATTATTTAGTGTGGTGTCGCCCTCGCTCACATTATTTAGTGTGGTGTAGTATCGCCCTCGCTCACATTATTTAGTGTGGTGTCGCTTTCGCTCACATTATTTAGTGTGGTGTCGCTTTCGCTCACATTATTTAGTGTAGTATCGCCCTCGCTCACATTATTTAGTGTGGTGTCGCTTTCGCTCACATTATTTAGTGTGGTGTCGCCCTCGCTCACATTATTTAGTGTGGTGTCGCCCTCGCTCACATTATTTAGTGTGGTGTCGCTTTCGCTCACATTATTTAGTGTGGTATCGCCCTCGCTCACATTATTTAGTGTAGTATCGCCCTCGCTCACATTATTTAGTGTAGTATCGCCCTCGCTCACATTATTTAGTGTAGTATCGCCCTCGCTCACATTATTTAGTGTAGTATTGCCCTCGCTCACATTATTTAGTGTGGTGTCGCCCTCGCTCACATTATTTAGTGTGGTGTCGCTTTCGCTCACATTATTTAGTGTGGTGTAGTATCGCCCTCGCTCACATTATTTAGCGTGGTGTCGCCCTCGCTCACATTATTTAGTGTAGTATCGCCCTCGCTCACATTATTTAGCGTGGTGTCGCCCTCGCTCACATTATTTAGTGTGGTATCACCCTCACTCACATTATTTAGTGTGGTGTCGCCCTCGCTCACATTATTTAGTGTGGTGTCGCCCTCGCTCACATTATTTAGTGTGGTGTCGCCCTCGCTCACATTATTTAGTGTAGTATCGCCCTCGCTCACATTATTTAGTGTGGTGTCGCCCTCGCTCACACTATTTAGTGTAGTATCGCCCTCGCTCACATTATTTATTGTGGTGTCGCCCTCGCTCACATTATTTAGTGTGGTGTCGCCCTCGCTCACATTATTTAGTGTGGTGTCGCCCTCGCTCACATTATTTAGTGTAGTGTCACCCTCGCTCACATTATTTAGCGTGGTGTCGCCCTCGCTCACATTATTTAGTGTAGTATCGCCCTCGCTCACATTATTTAGTGTGGTGTCGCCCTCGCTCACATTATTTAGTGTAGTATCGCCCTCGCTCACATTATTTAGTGTAGTGTCACCCTCGCTCACATTATTTAGTGTAGTATTGCCCTCGCTCACATTATTTAGTGTGGTGTCGCCCTCGCTCACATTATTTAGTGTAGTATCGCCCTCGCTCACATTATTTAGTGTGGTGTCGCCCTCGCTCACATTATTTAGCGTGGTGTCGCCCTCGCTCACATTATTTAGTGTAGTATCGCCCTCGCTCACATTATTTAGTGTGGTGTCGTCCTCGCTCACATTATTTAGTGTGGTGTAGTATCGCCCTCGCTCACATTATTTAGTGTGGTGTCGCCCTCGCTCACATTATTTAGTGTGGTGTCGCCCTCGCTCACATTATTTAGTGTAGTATCGCCCTCGCTCACATTATTTAGTGTGGTGTCGCCCTCGCTCACATTATTTAGTGTGGTGTCGCCCTCGCTCACATTATTTAGTGTGGTGTCGCCCTCGCTCACATTATTTAGTGTGGTGTCGCCCTCGCTCACATTATTTAGTGTGGTGTCGCCCTCGCTCACATTATTTAGTGTGGTGTCGCCCTCGCTCACATTATTTAGTGTAGTATCGCCCTCGCTCACATTATTTAGTGTGGTGTCGCCCTCGCTCACATTATTTAGTGTAGTATCGCCCTCGCTCACATTATTTAGTGTGGTGTCGCCCTCGCTCACATTATTTAGTGTAGTATCGCCCTCGCTCACATTATTTAGTGTAGTATTGCCCTCGCTCACATTATTTAGTGTGGTGTCGCCCTCGCTCACATTATTTAGCGTGGTGTCGCCCTCGCTCACATTATTTAGTGTGGTGTCGCCCTCGCTCACATTATTTAGTGTAGTATCGCCCTCGCTCACATTATTTAGTGTGGTGTCGCCCTCGCTCACATTATTTAGTGTGGTGTCGCCCTCGCTCACATTATTTAGTGTAGTATCGCCCTCGCTCACATTATTTAGCGTGGTGTCGCCCTCGCTCACATTATTTAACGTGGTGTCGCCCTCTCTCACATTATTTAGTGTGGTGTCGCCCTCGCTCACATTATTTAGTGTGGTGTCGCCCTCGCTCACATTATTTAGTGTAGTGTCGCCCTCGCTCACATTATTTAGTGTGGTGTCGCCCTCGCTCACATTATTTAGTGTGGTGTCGCCCTCGCTCACATTATTTAGTGTAGTATCGCCCTCGCTCACATTATTTAGTGTGGTGTCGCCCTCGCTCACATTATTTAGTGTAGTATCGCCCTCGCTCACATTATTTAGTGTGGTGTCGCCCTCGCTCACATTATTTAACGTGGTGTCGCCCTCTCTCACATTATTTAGTGTGGTGTCGCCCTCGCTCACATTATTTAACGTGGTGTCGCCCTCGCTCACATTATTTAGTGTAGTATCACCCTCGCTCACATTATTTAGCGTGGTGTCGCCCTCGCTCACATTATTTAGTGTAGTATCGCCCTCGCTCACATTATTTAGTGTGGTGTCGCCCTCGCTCACATTATTTAGTGTGGTGTCGCCCTCGCTCACATTATTTAGTGTGGTGTCGCCCTCGCTCACATTATTTAGCGTGGTGTCGCCCTCGCTCACATTATTTAGTGTGGTGTCGCCCTCGCTCACATTATTTAGTGTAGTATCGCCCTCGCTCACATTATTTAGTGTGGTGTCGCCCTCGCTCACATTATTTAGTGTGGTGTAGTGTCCCCCTCGCTCACATTATTTAGTGTGGTGTCGCCCTCGCTCACATTATTTAGCGTGGTGTCGCCCTCGCTCACATTATTTAGCGTGGTGTCGCCCTCGCTCACATTTTTTAGTGTGGTGTCGCCCTCGCTCACATTATTTAGTGTGGTGTCGCCCTCGCTCACATTTAGTGTGGTGTCGCCCTCGCTCACATTATTTAGTGTGGTGTCGCCCTCGCTCACATTTAGTGTGGTGTCGCCCTCGCTCACATTTTTTAGTGTGGTGTCGCCCTCGCTCACATTATTTAGTGTGGTGTCGCCCTCGCTCACATTATTTAGTGTGGTGTCGCCCTCGCTCACATTATTTAGCGTGGTGTCGCCCTCGCTCACATTATTTAGTGTGGTGTCGCCCTCGCTCACATTATTTAGTGTGGTGTCGCCCTCGCTCACATTATTTAGTGTAGTATCGCCCTCGCTCACATTATTTAGTGTGGTGTCGCCCTCGCTCACATTATTTAGTGTGGTGTAGTGTCCCCCTCGCTCACATTATTTAGTGTGGTGTCGCCCTCGCTCACATTATTTAGCGTGGTGTCGCCCTCGCTCACATTATTTAGCGTGGTGTCGCCCTCGCTCACATTTTTTAGTGTGGTGTCGCCCTCGCTCACATTATTTAGTGTGGTGTCGCCCTCGCTCACATTTAGTGTGGTGTCGCCCTCGCTCACATTATTTAGTGTGGTGTCGCCCTCGCTCACATTTTTTAGTGTGGTGTCGCCCTCGCTCACATTATTTAGTGTGGTGTCGCCCTCGCTCACATTATTTAGTGTGGTGTCGCCCTCGCTCACATTATTTAGTGTGGTGTCGCCCTCGCTCACATTATTTAGTGTGGTATCGCCCTCGCTCACATTATTTAGTGTGGTGTCGCCCTCGCTCACATTATTTAGTGTGGTGTCGCCCTCGCTCACATTATTTAGTGTGGTGCCGCCCTCGCTCACATTATTTAGTGTGGTGTCGCCCTCGCTCACATTATTTAGTGTGGTATCGCCCTCGCTCACATTATTTAGCGTGGTGTCGCCCTCGCTCACATTATTTAGTGTGGTGTCGCCCTCGCTCACATTATTTAGTGTGGTGTCGCCCTCGCTCACATTATTTAGTGTGGTGTCGCCCTCGCTCACATTATTTAGTGTGGTGTCGCCCTCGGTCACATTATTTAGTGTGGTGTCGCCCTCGCTCACATTATTTAGCGTGGTGTCGCCCTCGGTCACATTATTTAGTGTGGTGTCGCCCTCGCTCACATTATTTAGTGTAGTATCGCCCTCGCTCACATTATTTAGTGTGGTGTCGCCCTCGCTCACATTATTTAGCGTGGTGTCGCCCTCGCTCACATTATTTAGTGTGGTGTCGCCCTCGCTCACATTATTTAGCGTGGTATCGCCCTCGCTCACATTATTTAGCGTGGTGTCGCCCTCGCTCACATTATTTAGTGTAGTATCGCCCTCGCTCACATTATTTAGCGTGGTATCGCCCTCGCTCACATTATTTAGCGTGGTGTCGCCCTCGCTCACATTATTTAGTGTGGTGTAGTATCAGCCTCGCTCACATTATTTAGTGTGGTGTCGCCCTCGCTCACATTATTTAGTGTGGTGTCACCCTCGTTCACATTATTTAGTGTGGTGTCGCCCTCGCTCACATTATTTAGTGTGGTGTCACCCTCGATCACATTATTTAGTGTGGTGTCACCCTCGCTCACATTATTTAGTGTGGTGTCGCCCTCGTTCACATTATTTAGTGTAGTGTCGCCCTCGCTCACATTATTTAGTGTGGTATCGCCCTCGCTCACATTATTTAGTGTGGTGTCGCCCTCGCTCACATTATTTAGCGTGGTGTCGCCCTCGCTCACATTATTTAGCGTGGTGTCGCCCTCGCTCACATTATTTAGTGTGGTGTCGCCCTCGCTCACATTATTTAGTGTGGTGTCGCCCTCGCTCACATTATTTAGTGTGGTGTCACCCTCGCTCACATTATTTAGTGTGGTGTCGCCCTCGCTCACATTATTTAGTGTGGTGTCGCCCTCGCTCACATTATTTAGTGTGGTATCGCCCTCGCTCACATTATTTAGCGTGGTGTCGCCCTCGCTCACATTATTTAGTGTGGTGTAGTATCGCCCTCGCTCACATTATTTAGTGTAGTATCGCCCTCGCTCACATTATTTAGTGTAGTATCACCCTCGCTCACATTATTTAGTGTGGTGTCGCCCTCGCTCACATTATTTAGTGTGGTGTAGTATCGCCCTCGCTCACATTATTTAGTGTAGTATCGCCCTCGCTCACATTATTTAGTGTGGTGTCGCCCTTGCTCACATTATTTAGCGTGGTGTCGCCCTCGCTCACATTATTTAGTGTGGTGTCACCCTCGCTCACATTATTTAGTGTGGTATCGCCCTCGCTCACATTATTTAGTGTGGTGTCGCCCTCGCTCACATTATTTAGTGTGGTGTCGCCCTCGCTCACATTATTTAGTGTGGTGTCGCCCTCGCTCACATTATTTAGTGTGGTGTCGCCCTCGCTCACATTATTTAGTGTGGTGTCGCCCTCGCTCACATTATTTAGTGTGGTGTCGCCCTCGCTCACATTATTTAGTGTGGTGTCGCCCTCGCTCACATTATTTAGTGTGGTGTCGCCCTCGCTCACATTATTTAGTGTGGTGTCGCCCTCGCTCACATTATTTAGTGTGGTGTCGCCCTCGCTCACATTATTTAGTGTGGTGTCGCCCTCGCTCACATTATTTAGTGTAGTATCGCCCTCGCTCACATTATTTAGTGTGGTGTCGCCCTCGCTCACATTATTTAGTGTGGTGTCGCCCTCGCTCACATTATTTAGTGTGGTGTCGCCCTCGCTCACATTATTTAGTGTGGTGTCGCCCTCGCTCACATTATTTAGTGTGGTGTCGCCCTCGCTCACATTATTTAGTGTGGTGTCGCCCTCGCTCACATTATTTAGTGTGGTGTCGCCCTCGCTCACATTATTTAGTGTGGTGTCGCCCTCGCTCACATTATTTAGTGTAGTATCGCCCTCGCTCACATTATTTAGTGTAGTATCGCCCTCGCTCACATTATTTAGTGTGGTGTCGCCCTCGCTCACATTATTTAGTGTGGTGTCGCCCTCGCTCACATTATTTAGCGTGGTGTCGCCCTCGCTCACATTATTTAGCGTGGTGTCGCCCTCGCTCACATTATTTAGCGTGGTGTCGCCCTCGCTCACATTATTTAGTGTAGTATCGCCCTCGCTCACATTATTTAGCGTGGTATCGCCCTCGCTCACATTATTTAGCGTGGTGTCGCCCTCGCTCACATTATTTAGTGTAGTATCGCCCTCGCTCACATTATTTAGCGTGGTGTCGCCCTCGCTCACATTATTTAGTGTAGTATCGCCCTCGTTCACATTATTTAGCGTGGTATCGCCCTCGCTCACATTATTTAGCGTGGTGTCGCCCTCGCTCACATTATTTAGTGTGGTGTAGTATCAGCCTCGCTCACATTATTTAGTGTGGTGTAGTATCGCCCTCGCTCACATTATTTAGCGTGGTGTCGCCCTCGCTCACATTATTTAGTGTGGTGTCGCCCTCGCTCACATTATTTAGCGTGGTGTCGCCCTCGCTCACATTATTTAGCGTGGTGTCGCCCTCGCTCACATTATTTAGTGTGGTGTCGCCCTCGCTCACATTATTTAGTGTAGTATCGCCCTCGCTCACATTATTTAGTGTGGTGTCGCCCTCGCTCACATTATTTAGTGTGGTGTCGCCCTCGCTCACATTATTTAGTGTAGTATCGCCCTCGCTCACATTATTTAGTGTGGTGTCGCCCTCGCTCACATTATTTAGTGTGGTGTCGCCCTCGCTCACATTATTTAGTGTGGTGTAGTATCGCCCTCGCTCACATTATTTAGTGTAGTATCGCCCTCGCTCACATTATTTAGCGTGGTGTCGCCCTCGCTCACATTATTTAGTGTAGTATCGCCCTCGCTCACATTATTTAGTGTGGTGTCGCCCTCGCTCACATTATTTAGCGTGGTATCGCCCTCGCTCACATTATTTAGCGTGGTGTCGCCCTCGCTCACATTATTTAGTGTAGTATCGCCCTCGCTCACATTATTTAGCGTGGTGTCGCCCTCGCTCACATTATTTAGTGTGGTGTAGTATCGCCCTCGCTCACATTATTTAGTGTGGTGTCGCCCTCGCTCACATTATTTAGCGTGGTGTCGCCCTCGCTCACATTATTTAGTGTGGTGTCGCCCTCGCTCACATTATTTAGTGTGGTGTCGCCCTCGCTCACATTATTTAGTGTGGTGTCGCCCTCGCTCACATTATTTAGTGTAGTATCGCCCTCTTTCACATTATTTAGCGTGGTGTCGCCCTCGCTCACATTATTTAGCGTGGTGTCGCCCTCGCTCACATTATTTAGTGTGGTGTCGCCCTCTTTCACATTATTTAGTGTAGTATCGCCCTCTTTCACATTATTTAGCGTGGTGTCGCCCTCGCTCACATTATTTAGTGTGGTGTCGCCCTCGCTCACATTATTTAGTGTGGTGTAGTATCGCCCTCGCTCACATTATTTAGTGTGGTGTCGCCCTCGCTCACATTATTTAGCGTGGTGTCGCCCTCGCTCACATTATTTAGTGTGGTGTCGCCCTCGCTCACATTATTTAGTGTGGTGTCGCCCTCGCTCACATTATTTAGTGTGGTGTCGCCCTCGCTCACATTATTTAGTGTAGTGTCGCCCTCTTTCACATTATTTAGCGTGGTGTCGCCCTCGCTCACATTATTTAGCGTGGTGTCGCCCTCGCTCACATTATTTAGTGTGGTGTCGCCCTCTTTCACATTATTTAGTGTAGTATCGCCCTCTTTCACATTATTTAGCGTGGTGTCGCCCTCGCTCACATTATTTAGTGTGGTGTCGCCCTCGCTCACATTATTTAGTGTGGTGTAGTATCGCCCTCGCTCACATTATTTAGTGTGGTGTCGCCCTCGCTCACATTATTTAGCGTGGTGTCGCCCTCGCTCACATTATTTAGTGTGGTGTCGCCCTCGCTCACATTATTTAGTGTGGTGTCGCCCTCGCTCACATTATTTAGTGTGGTGTCGCCCTCTTTCACATTATTTAGCGTGGTGTCGCCCTCGCTCACATTATTTAGCGTGGTGTCGCCCTCGCTCACATTATTTAGTGTGGTGTCGCCCTCTTTCACATTATTTAGTGTAGTATCGCCCTCTTTCACATTATTTAGCGTGGTGTCGCCCTCGCTCACATTATTTAGCGTGGTGTCGCTCTCGCTCACATTATTTAGTGTGGTGTCGCCCTCTTTCACATTATTTAGTGTAGTATCGCCCTCTTTCACATTATTTAGCGTGGTGTCGCTCTCGCTCACATTATTTAGCGTGGTGTCGCCCTCGCTCACATTATTTAGTGTGGTGTCGCCCTCGCTCACATTATTTAGTGTGGTGTGGTGTCGCCCTCGCTCACATTATTTAGTGTGGTGTCGCCCTTGCTCACATTATTTAGTGTGGTGTCGCCCTCGCTCACATTATTTAGTGTAGTATCGCCCTCGCTCACATTATTTAGTGTGGTGTCGCCCTCGCTCACATTATTTAGTGTGGTGTCGCCCTCGCTCACATTATTTAGTGTAGTATCACCCTCGCTCACATTATTTAGTGTGGTGTCGCCCTCGCTCACATTATTTAGTGTGGTGTCGCCCTCGCTCACATTATTTAGTGTGGTGTCGCCCTCGCTCACATTATTTAGTGTGGTGTCGCCCTCGCTCACATTATTTAGTGTGGTGTAGTATCGCCCTCGCTCACATTATTTAGTGTGGTGTCGCCCTCGCTCACATTATTTAGTGTGGTGTCGCCCTCGCTCACATTATTTAGTGTGGTGTCGCCCTCGCTCACATTATTTAGTGTAGTATCGCCCTCGCTCACATTATTTAGTGTGGTGTCGCCCTCGCTCACATTATTTAGTGTGGTGTCGCCCTCGCTCACATTATTTAGTGTGGTGTCGCCCTCGCTCACATTATTTAGTGTAGTATCGCCCTCGCTCACATTATTTAGTGTGGTGTCGCCCTCGCTCACATTATTTAGCATGGTGTCGCCCTCGCTCACATTATTTAGTGTAGTATCGCCCTCGCTCACATTATTTAGTGTGGTGTCGCCCTCGCTCACATTATTTAGTGTGGTGTCGCCCTCGCTCACATTATTTAGTGTAGTATCACCCTCGCTCACATTATTTAGTGTGGTGTCGCCCTCGCTCACATTATTTAGTGTGGTGTCGCCCTCGCTCACATTATTTAGTGTGGTGTCGCCCTCGCTCACATTATTTAGTGTGGTGTCGCCCTCGCTCACATTATTTAGTGTGATGTCGCCCTCGCTCACATTATTTAGTGTAGTATCACCCTCGCTCACATTATTTAGTGTGGTGTCGCCCTCGCTCACATTATTTAGTGTGGTGTCGCCCTCGCTCACATTATTTAGTGTGGTGTCGCCCTCGCTCACATTATTTAGTGTGGTGTCGCCCTCGCTCACATTATTTAGTGTGATGTCGCCCTCGCTCACATTATTTAGCGTGGTGTCGCCCTCGCTCACATTATTTAGTGTGGTGTAGTATCGCCCTCGCTCACATTATTTAGTGTAGTATCGCCCTCGCTCACATTATTTAGCGTGGTGTCGCCCTCGCTCACATTATTTAGTGTAGTATCGCCCTCGCTCACATTATTTAGCGTGGTGTCGCCCTCGCTCACATTATTTAGCGTGGTGTCGCCCTCGCTCACATTATTTAGTGTGGTGTCGCCCTCGCTCACATTATTTAGCGTGGTGTCGCCCTCGCTCACATTATTTAGTGTGGTGTCGCCCTCGCTCACATTTAGTGTAGTATCGCCCTCGCTCACATTATTTAGTGTGGTGTCGCCCTCGCTCACATTATTTAGTGTGGTGTCGCCCTCGCTCACATTATTTAGTGTAGTATCGCCCTCGCTCACATTATTTAGTGTGGTGTCGCCCTCGCTCACATTATTTAGTGTAGTATCGCCCTCGCTCACATTATTTAGTGTGGTGTCGCCCTCGCTCACATTTAGTGTAGTATCGCCCTCGCTCACATTATTTAGTGTGGTGTCGCCCTCGCTCACATTATTTAGCGTGGTGTCGCCCTCGCTCACATTATTTAGTGTGGTGTCGCCCTCGCTCACATTTAGTGTAGTATCGCCCTCGCTCACATTATTTAGTGTGGTGTCGCCCTCGCTCACATTATTTAGTGTGGTGTCACCCTCGCTCACATTATTTAGTGTGGTATCGCCCTCGCTCACATTATTTAGTGTAGTATCACCCTCGCTCACATTATTTAGCGTGGTGTCGCCCTCGCTCACATTATTTAGTGTAGTATCGCCCTCGCTCACATTATTTAGTGTAGTATCGCCCTCGCTCACATTATTTTGCGTGGTGTCGCCCTCGCTCACATTATTTAGCGTGGTGTCGCCCTCGCTCACATTATTTAGCGTGGTGTCGCCCTCGCTCACATTATTTAGTGTGGTGTCGCCCTCTCTCACATTATTTAGTGTGGTGTCGCCCTCGCTCACATTATTTAGCGTGGTGTCGCCCTCGCTCACATTATTTAGCGTGGTGTCACCCTCGCTCACATTATTTAGTGTAGTATCGCCCTCGCTCACATTATTTAGTGTGGTGTCGCCCTCGCTCACATTATTTAGTGTGGTGTCGCCCTCGCTCACATTATTTAGCGTGGTGTCACCCTCGCTCACATTATTTAGTGTAGTATCGCCCTCGCTCACATTATTTAGCGTGGTGTCGCCCTCGCTCACATTATTTAGCGTGGTGTCACCCTCGCTCACATTATTTAGTGTAGTATCGCCCTCGCTCACATTATTTAGTGTAGTATCGCCCTCGCTCACATTATTTAGTGTAGTATCGCCCTCGCTCACATTATTTAGTGTAGTATCGCCCTCGCTCACATTATTTAGCGTGGTGTCGCCCTCGCTCACATTATTTAGTGTGGTGTCGCCCTCGCTCACATTATTTAGTGTGGTGTCGCCCTCGCTCACATTATTTAGTGTGGTGTCTCCCTCGCTCACATTATTTAGTGTGGTGTCGCCCTCGCTCACATTATTTAGTGTAGTATCGCCCTCGCTCACATTATTTAGTGTGGTGTCGCCCTCGCTCACATTATTTAGTGTGGTGTTGCCCTCGCTCACATTATTTAGCGTGGTGTCGCCCTCGCTCACATTATTTAGTGTGGTGTCGCCCTCGCTCACATTATTTAGTGTGGTGTCGCCCTCGCTCACATTATTTAGTGTGGTATCGCCCTCGCTCACATTATTTAGTGTGGTGTCGCCCTCTCTCACATTATTTAGTGTGGTGTCGCCCTCGCTCACATTATTTAGTGTGGTGTCGCCCTCGCTCACATTATTTAGCGTGGTGTCGCCCTCGCTCACATTATTTAGCGTGGTGTCGCCCTCGCTCACATTATTTAGCGTAGTGTCGCCCTCGCTCACATTATTTAGTGTGGTGTCGCCCTCGCTCACATTATTTAGTGTGATGTCGCCCTTGCTCACCTTATTTAGTGTGGTGTCGCCCTCGCTCACATTATTTAGTGTGGTGTCACCCTCGCTCACATTATTTAGTGTGGTGTCGCCCTCGCTCACATTATTTAGCGTGGTATCGCCCTCGCTCACATTATTTAGCGTGGTGTCGCCCTCGCTCACATTATTTAGCGTGGTGTCGCCCTCGCTCACATTATTTAGCGTGGTGTCGCCCTCGCTCACATTATTTAGTGTGGTGTCACCCTCGCTCACATTATTTAGTGTGGTGTCGCCCTCGCTCACATTATTTAGTGTGGTGTCGCCCTCGCTCACATTATTTAGTGTGGTATCGCCCTCGCTCACATTATTTAGTGTGGTGTCGCCCTCGCTCACATTATTTAGTGTGGTGTAGTATCGCCCTCGCTCACATTATTTAGTGTGGTGTCGCCCTCGCTCACATTATTTAGTGTAGTATCGCCCTCGCTCACATTATTTAGTGTGGTGTCGCCCTCGCTCACATTATTTAGTGTGGTGTCGCCCTCGCTCACATTATTTAGTGTAGTATCGCCCTCGCTCACATTATTTAGTGTGGTGTCGCCCTCGCTCACATTATTTAGTGTGGTGTCGCCCTTGCTCACATTATTTAGTGTAGTATCGCCCTCGCTCACATTATTTAGTGTGGTGTCGCCCTAGCTCACATTATTTAGTGTGGTGTCGCCCTCGCTCACATTATATAGTGTGGTGTCGCCCTCGCTCACATTATTTAGTGTGGTGTCGCCCTCGCTCACATTATTTAGTGTGATGTCGCCCTCGCTCACATTATATAGTGTGGTGTCGCCCTCGCTCACATTATTTAGTGTGGTGTCGCCCTCGCTCACATTTTTTAGTGTGGTGTCGCCCTCGCTCACATTATTTAGTGTGATGTCGCCCTCGCTCACATTATATAGTGTAATATCGCCCTCGCTCACATTATTTAGTGTGGTGTCGCCCTCGCTCACATTTTTTAGTGTGGTGTCGCCCTCGCTCACATTATTTAGTGTGGTGTCGCCCTCGCTCACATTATTTAGTGTGGTGTCGCCCTCGCTCACATTATTTAGCGTGGTGTCGCCCTCGCTCACATTATTTAGCGTGGTGTCGCCCTCGCTCACATTATTTAGCGTGGTGTCGCCCTCGCTCACATTATTTAGCGTGGTGTCGCCCTCGCTCACATTATTTAGTGTGGTGTCGCCCTCGCTCACATTATTTAGTGTGGTGTCGCCCTCGCTCACATTATTTAGTGTGGTGTCGCCCTCGCTCACATTATTTAGTGTGGTGTCGCCCTCGCTCACATTATTTAGTGTGGTGTCGCCCTCGCTCACATTATTTAGTGTGGTGTCGCCCTCGCTCACATTATTTAGTGTGGTGTCGCCCTCGCTCACATTATTTAGCGTGGTGTCGCCCTCGCTCACATTATTTAGTGTGGTGTCGCCCTCGCTCACATTATTTAGTGTGGTGTCGCCCTCGCTCACATTATTTAGTGTGGTGTCGCCCTCGCTCACATTATTTAGTGTAGTATCGCCCTCGCTCACATTATTTAGCGTGGTGTCGCCCTCGCTCACATTATTTAGTGTGGTGTAGTATTGCCCTCGCTCACATTATTTAGTGTAGTATCGCCCTCGCTCACATTATTTAGCGTGGTGTCGCCCTTGCTCACATTATTTAGTGTGGTGTCGCCATCGCTCACATTATTTAGTGTAGTATCGCCCTCGCTCACATTATTTAGTGTGGTGTCGCCCTCGCTCACATTATTTAGTGTGGTGTCGCCCTCGCTCACATTATTTAGTGTGGTGTAGTATTGCCCTCGCTCACATTATTTAGTGTGGTGTCGCCCTCGCTCACATTATTTAGTGTGGTGTCGCCCTCGCTCACATTATTTAGTGTGGTGTCGCCCTCGCTCACATTATTTAGTGTGGTGTCGCCCTCGCTCACATTATTTAGTGTGGTGTCGCCCTCGCTCACATTATTTAGCGTGGTGTCGCCCTCGCTCACATTATTTAGTGTGGTGTCGCCCTTGCTCACATTATTTAGCGTGGTGTCGCCCTCGCTCACATTATTTAGTGTGGTGTCGCCCTCGCTCACATTATTTAGTGTAGTATCGCCCTCGCTCACATTATTTAGTGTAGTAACGCCCTCGCTCACATTATTTAGCGTGGTGTCGCCCTCGCTCACATTATTTAGTGTGGTGTCGCCCTCGCTCACATTATTTAGTGTGGTGTCGCCCTCGCTCACATTATTTAGTGTGGTGTCGCCCTCGCTCACATTATTTAGTGTGGTGTCGCCCTCGCTCACATTATTTAGTGTAGTATCGCCCTCGCTCACATTATTTAGTGTGGTATCGCCCTCGCTCACATTATTTAGTGTGGTGTCGCCCTCGCTCACATTATTTAGTGTGGTGTCGCCCTCGCTCACATTATTTAGTGTGGTGTCGCCCTCGCTCACATTATTTAGTGTGGTGTAGTATCGCCTTCGCTCACATTATTTAGTGTGGTGTCGCCCTCGCTCACATTATTTAGTGTGGTGTCGCCCTCGCTCACATTTTTTAGTGTGGTGTCGCCCTCGCTCACATTTTTTAGTGTGGTGTCGCCCTCGCTCACATTATTTAGTGTGGTGTCGCCCTCGCTCACATTATTTAGTGTGGTGTCGCCCTCGCTCACATTATTTAGCGTGGTGTCGCCCTCGCTCACATTATTTAGCGTGGTGTCGCCCTCGCTCACATTATTTAGTGTGGTGTAGTATCGCCTTCGCTCACATTATTTAGTGTGGTGTCGCCCTCGCTCACATTATTTAGTGTAGTATCGCCCTCGCTCACATTATTTAGTGTGGTGTCGCCCTCGCTCACATTATTTAGCGTGGTGTCGCCCTCGCTCACATTATTTAGTGTGGTGTAGCCCTCGCTCACATTATTTAGTGTAGTATCACCCTCGCTCACATTATTTAGTGTGATGTCGCCCTCGCTCACATTATTTAGCGTGGTGTCGCCCTCGCTCACATTATTTAGTGTGGTGTCGCCCTCGCTCACATTTTTTAGTGTGGTGTCGCCCTCGCTCACATTATTTAGTGTGGTGTCGCCCTCGCTCACATTATTTAGTGTGGTGTCGCCCTCGCTCACATTATTTAGTGTGGTGTCGCCCTCGCTCACATTATTTAGTGTGGTGTCGCCCTCGCTCACATTATTTAGCGTGGTGTCGCCCTCGCTCACATTATTTAGTGTGGTGTAGTATCGCCTTCGCTCACATTATTTAGTGTGGTGTCGCCCTCGCTCACATTATTTAGTGTAGTATCGCCCTCGCTCACATTATTTAGTGTGGTGTCGCCCTCGCTCACATTTTTTAGTGTGGTGTCGCCCTCGCTCACATTATTTAGTGTGGTGTCGCCCTCGCTCACATTATTTAGTGTGGTGTCGCCCTCGCTCACATTATTTAGCGTGGTGGCGCCCTCGCTCACATTATTTAGCGTGGTGTCGCCCTCGCTCACATTATTTAGTGTGGTGTCGCCCTCGCTCACATTATTTAGTGTGGTGTCGCCCTCGCTCACATTATTTAGTGTGGTGTCGCCCTCGCTCACATTATTTAGCGTGGTGTCGCCCTCGCTCACATTATTTAGCGTGGTGTCGCTCTTGCTCACATTATTTAGTGTGGTGTCGCCCTCGCTCACATTATTTAGCGTGGTGTCGCCCTCGCTCACATTATTTAGCGTGGTGTCGCCCTCGCTCACATTATTTAGCGTGGTGTCGCCCTCGCTCACATTATTTAGCGTGGTGTAGTATCGCCCTCGCTCACATTATTTAGTGTGGTGTCGCCCTCGCTCACATTATTTAGTGTGGTGTCGCCCTCGCTCACATTATTTAGTGTGGTGTCGCCCTCGCTCACATTATTTAGTGTGGTGTAGTGTCGCCCTCGCTCACATTATTTAGTGTGGTATCGCCCTCGCTCACATTATTTAGTGTGGTGTCGCCCTCGCTCACATTATTTAGCGTGGTGTCGCCCTCGCTCACATTATTTAGCGTGGTGTCGCCCTCGCTCACATTATTTAGCGTGGTGTCGCCCTCGCTCACATTATTTAGCGTGGTGTAGTATCGCCCTCGCTCACATTATTTAGTGTGGTGTCGCCCTCGCTCACATTATTTAGTGTGGTGTAGTATTGCCCTCGCTCACATTATTTAGTGTGGTGTCGCCCTCGCTCACCTTATTTAGTGTAGTATCGCCCTCGCTCACATTATTTAGTGTGGTGTCGCCCTCGCTCACATTATTTAGCGTGGTGTCGCCCTCGCTCACATTATTTAGCGTGGTGTCGCCCTTGCTCACATTATTTAGCGTGGTGTCGCCCTCGCTCACATTATTTAGCGTGGTGTCGCCCTCGCTCACATTATTTAGTGTGGTGTCGCCCTCGCTCACATTATTTAGTGTAGTATCACCCTCGCTCACCTTATTTAGTGTAGTATCGCCCTCGCTCACATTATTTAGTGTGGTGTCGCCCTCGCTCACATTATTTAGCGTGGTGTCGCCCTCGCTCACATTATTTAGTGTGGTGTCGCCCTCGCTCACATTATTTAGTGTGGTGTCGCCCTCGCTCACATTATTTAGCGTGGTGTCGCCCTCGCTCACATTATTTAGCGTGGTGTCGCCCTCGCTCACATTATTTAGCGTGGTGTCGCCCTCGCTCACATTATTTAGCGTGGTGTCGCCCTCGCTCACCTTATTTAGATCTTTCTTCAGACTTTCCAGTATTTGGCTCTTATTTTCTTCCAGGAATTTGCTCAGAGCTTGCAGCTGTGATATCCGGAATTCCGGGGACCTCGTCTTCCCCTCCCGGAAGCTGCGCCTCAGGTGCTGGATCGTGTCTTCGTAGGACATTCTTAAGCTGCTGGACCTGAAAGAATAGAAACTACATTAAGAAGTTATGTACGGTAACTGGGAGCGGTGCACTGTAATGAGAAAGATGTCTGCCCTACAGTCCACACTGCATACTGATATCTGCCCTACAGTCCACACTGCATACTGGTATCTGCCCTACAGGCCACACTGCATACTGATACCTGCCCTACAGTCCACACTGCATACTGATATCTGCCCTACAGTCCACACTGCATACTGATATCTGCCCTACAGTCCACACTGCATACTGATATCTGCCCTACAGTCCACACTGCATACTGATATCTGCCCTACAGTCCACACTGCATACTGATATCTGCCCTACAGTCCACACTGCATACTGATATCTGCCCTACAGTCCACACTGCATACTGATATCTGCCCTACAGTCCACACTGCATACTGATATCTGCCCTACAGTCCACACTGCATACTGATATCTGCCCTACAGTCCACACTGCATACTGATATCTGCCCTACAGTCCACACTGCATACTGATATCTGCCCTACAGTCCACACTGCATACTGGTATCTGCCCTACAGTCCACACTGCATACTGATATCTGCCCTACAGTCCACACTGCATACTGATATCTGCCCTACAGTCCACACTGCATACTGGTATCTGCCCTACAGGCCACACTGCATACTGATATCTGCCCTACAGGCCACACTGCATACTGATATCTGCCCTACAGTCCACACTGCATACTGGTATCTGCCCTACAGGCCACACTGCATACTGATATCTGCCCTACAGTCCACACTGCATACTGATATCTGCCCTACAGTCCACACTGCATACTGATATCTGCCCTACAGTCCACACTGCATACTGGTATCTGCCCTACAGTCCACACTGCATACTGATATCTGCCCTACAGTCCACACTGCATACTGGTATCTGCCCTACAGTCCACACTGCATACTGATATCTGCCCTACAGTCCACACTGCATACTGATATCTGCCCTACAGTCCACACTGCATACTGATATCTGCCCTACAGTCCACACTGCATACTGGTATCTGCCCTACAGTCCACACTGCATACTGATATCTGCCCTACAGTCCACACTGCATACTGATATCTGCCCTACAGTCCACACTGCATACTGGTATCTGCCCTACAGTCCACACTGCATACTGGTATCTGCCCTACAGTCCACACTGCATACTGATATCTGCCCTACAGTCCACACTGCATACTGGTATCTGCCCTACAGTCCACACTGCATACTGATATCTGCCCTACAGTCCACACTGCATACTGGTATCTGCCCTACAGTCCACACTGCATACTGGTATCTGCCCTACAGTCCACACTGCATACTGATATCTGCCCTACAGTCCACACTGCATACTGGTATCTGCCCTACAGTCCACACTGCATACTGATACCTGCCCTACAGTCCACACTGCATACTGATACCTGCCCTACAGTCCACACTGCATACTGATACCTGCCCTACAGTCCACACTGCATACTGATATCTGCCCTACAGTCCACACTGCATACTGGTATCTGCCCTACAGTCCACACTGCATACTGGTATCTGCCCTACAGTCCACACTGCATACTGATATCTGCCCTACAGTCCACACTGCATACTGGTATCTGCCCTACAGTCCACACTGCATACTGATACCTGCCCTACAGTCCACACTGCATACTGATATCTGCCCTACAGTCCACACTGCATACTGGTATCTGCCCTACAGTCCACACTGCATACTGATATCTGCCCTACAGTCCACACTGCATACTGGTATCTGCCCTACAGTCCACACTGCATACTGGTATCTGCCGTGTTGCTCCGTGTGACACCCCGGGGATGATGAACACAGCTTATCTGCGTCCCACGGCACCCGCCGGCTATGTGGAAGGAAGGAGGTGGGCGGGATGTTTACATCCCGCTCATCTCCGCCCCTCCGCTTCTATTGGCTGGCTGCCGTCTGACGTCGCTGTGACGCCGAACGTCCCTCCCACTTCAGGAACTGGACGTTCGTCGCCCACAGCGAGGTCGTCCAGAAGGTAAGTGCGTGTGACGGGGGTTAAACGAGTTTGTGCGCCATGGGCAGCGATTTGCCCGTGACGCAAAAACGACGGGGGCGGGTACGATCGCTCGTGCTATCACATGATAGATCGACTTGCGTAAAGCAGGCATAAGTGTGCTGTGTGTTAGTGTGCTGTGTGTGCAGCGTGCCGTGTGTGCAGCGTGCTGTGTGAGTGTGATGCCCTGACAAAATCAGGGTGTCACAGATGACTGTACCCCTTCAGGGTGCAGGAATCACCTTCTCCTTGGAATTCTACCAACATCCCACACACAGGTACAAACACCAGCCACAAAAGCCTAGTCACCCCCCCCCCCGGGACAATAGGGACACACCAGTGGGAGGGGCCAGGCAGATGTGACGCCCACCTAGGGGTCTTGAAGTGTCAGGGGAGGGAACAAGATAGTTCAGTGCTGATAGAGGAAGTGAGAGGAGTGTAGTGTGGTCGGGTTTTTTAGCTCCAGGACTACCTGAGCTGACTAGGTGGCAGACGGCAGAGTAGGGCCACAGGCGACGGAGATCCAGTCACGGGAGACCTAAAGTGGACCGGGGCAGGGTTGTAGCCCGCCGGTGCTGACAGCGGGAATCCGGTCCGGAGGCCGTGCACAGTCGGGGTACCTGGACCTTAGAGCAAGGACAGATTTAAGGACCTTCCTAATTCACCAGCAGGGGACAAGATTCCAGATCTTGTCCCATTAGCAGCCCGGATAGAGCGAGACGGCATCCCAACGCAGGGGATAGGGCGTCTGCATGTGCCTAGAGATCCCAAGGGTTAGTTCTCGCGAGCCACAGCTCCCACAGCAAAGACACAGGGAGTGGACTTACCCCGTTTCATGCGGACTAGTTACCATACAAAGAAACAATACAAAAGTGCAGGAGGAAGGGCCCCTGCCCTGTCACCGGTGTGCGGGACCCGAGCACACCCCTCCAGAGGCAACTGACATCCAGCCTTGGTTTACAATAGGACTGTGTGTTTACTGACCCTCCACATCAGCACAGTCTCATCCAGCACCAACTGTGAGTTCCCTGCTTCCTGCCTCCTAAGACTGCTCCCTGCAACCCCTCACAATACCCTGGCCCCCGGGACTACACCTCCCCTACCTGTGGAGGGGATCACACCTTGCTGCCCTGCTCCATCAGCCCCGGGCTCCCCCATATCATCACCGCAACCCACGGGTGGCGTCACAGACAAAGACTATATCCCCTGTAAATAACCCCTTTTCACTCGTGGGTGACTGACGGCTGCGCGACCCCAGATCCGGCTGCCACTCGAGCCACAGCAACCGCCCGGATCCGAGCGCCTTGAGCGGCCCCCTGTTGTGGTCTGTCCCCCGCCCGCGAC